>NC_087161.1:5652500-5662500 GCF_035594125.1 Scylla paramamosain
AAAAAGACGGCACATGTTCTAGATAAGAGAAAATGGGAGTTAAATACGACCACATACCAAAAAAATAATAAAATAAGGGATAACTATACAAAATGCAGGTAATCGTTTGAAAAAAAAAAATGACGAGTATGTTCCAATTAAGCTTGAGGAAATATTGGATGGATAAGATTATATATAACCTGAAAGCGAATACAAGTTTTTCTAGGTAAGTGACCTGGCTGAAGTTGACACATAATTATCCGAGTCATTTCCAAAAAAATGGCTTACAAGTTGCTGTGAGGAGTTAAGAGGATGCGTGATTTACAAACTGTGCGCTTATTTAACTCTATTTTGTGTACATAGGAATTCGTTTAAGCGACCTGGTAAGCCTTATAGTGTTTGTGAGACAGGAGGACAACGAGGTACAGGAGAATGCAGGAGAGCACATAATTTACTGAGACGGAGAGGTAATGTTCCATGGTCGTCCACCGTCAAGGACACAGCACATCATTAAAGACAAGGTGTGGGAAAGATGCGTGTGTTAAGAGTGTTAGCTGTGAAGACCCAGAAAGATTTGAGTAAAAGAATCCGTATTAGATTGTTGTATGAAATTATATGAGAGAGAGAGAGAGAGAGAGAGAGAGAGAGAGAGAGAGAGAGAGAGAGAGAGAGAGAGAGAGAGAGAGAGAGAGAGAGAGAGAGAGAGAGAGAGAGAGAGAAGGGGGAGAAGGAAGATGGAATGAAAAGAAAAGGAAGAAAAAAGAAAAGGAAGAACAGAAACACAGAAAGAAAGAAAAAAAAAAAGAAAGAACGAAAGGAAAGAAGAAACAAAGAAAGACAGAGGTAAAACACACACACACACACACACACACACACACACACACACACACACACACACACACACACACACACACACACACACACACACACACAACCAATACACCAAAATAAAGAACACTGAACAAATTACACACACAAAAAAGTGAAAAAAAAAATACAGATTCATGAAAAAGAAAATCAAATGAACCACAGCCAGAGGACGTAATGAGAAGGGGCAGACACACACACCTGTACTCACCATCGCGATGCTCAGGTGGACTCAGGGTGGACACATGTATTTAAATGAGGCTGGGAGGAGTGGGAGGCGCCCGGCAGCCAACGTCTGGGTGTGTGGGAGGAGAGAAGATGGTTAGATTATGTGTGGTGGAAATGTAACAGACGGGTAATGAGAGGGTAAAAATGATAAAGGTGGGTTTACCGCGGGCCGTTTTTTTTCCCTCCCGGTTGCCATCCAAAAAACATTTACACAGTCGAGACCAGTTGCTGGCCCACTGGCTCGCTGCATAAATAAATAGAAATAAAATAAATAATATAATAAAATAAATAAATAAAAAAATAAAAATAAATAAATAAAATTAAATAGATAAATAAATAAAAATAAATGTGGTAATAATAATAAAATAAATAAATAAGATAAACAGCACCCCGCTGGCCCGCTGCATCAAAAAAATAAATAAATATAAATAAATAAATAAGTAGATAAATAAAACAATCAAGGATGGAGTCCTCCTCCGCCGAATTGGTTGCCATAGTTTACGATTTTTGTAGTGCTTGAAGAAAAGCAAAAGAAGAAATGATTGTCTAACTTGTTCCTGGTATATATATAGCCTTGCAGGATGTGGTGCTCATGATGCCTTCTGAGACACACATGCTGGTGGTCGCTGCTTCCTCAGTGACGATGTAAATAAACCAATTCCGTGTCTATTTTCCAAATTTTGATAAATTTAAAATATTTTATTTTTTTATTGTATGTAATGGTAGTGTCAATGGTTATTACTAAAACTTTACAAGAACATTCCTCTTACTTTCAATTCTATATTAATAGTTATTCTCATTTCTGGAAAAATCAGACCGACAAAGCGGTTTCCCGGCTGGTCCAGCAATTCAGCAAATCCCGGCTGCATTTCGCTCCCGGCTGCAAACAGCCCGGGAATTGCCTATGTAAACCCTCCTTAAGTTAGGGATGGTGAACGACTGGCTGGGTGACTGAGTAGCTGAGAGTGGCTGGGTGAATGGCTTAGTGGATGAATAACACACTCCTTGACTGAATGGTTGACTATTGATTAACTGGGTCACTGACTGAATCACTGACTGATTAGCTGAGTGGCTGGATGAATAGTCGACTCACTGACTGATTGACTGAATGGCTGAATAAGTGAATAACAAATTAACTGACTGAATAAATGACTGACTAAAAGAATGACCGATTTACTGATCTGACTTGCTGCCTGACTGACTTACCGACTGACTAACTGAAATTTGTGACGAGCTGAACAACCATCTCTTACTGAACAACCATCTTACTGACTGATTAACTGAATAACTTAACAACTTACTGACTTAGCGATTCACCTCACTGTTAGGAATAGGCAGGGTATCAAGTGTTATACCATAGTTTTTTCTTCCTCTTTTTCCTTCAATTCATTACCCTGCCTGTCCCTAACCGCATGACCTGCTGACGGATTAACCCACAGGCAGACAGGCGCGTGACACCAGGTAACTCTAAACTAGGCTGCGCAGGAGGGACTTATTTTCATGCTCCAGTGCGTCGACCCTTCCCATTCCGTCCCCTGCTGCCAATATTTCAAGTGTTTCACCTCTATCGTCCTCCTTCCCCGCCCACAACCTCTCACTTAATTCAAATAACGCCCTTTTCCTCTTCCCTTATCCTCCCTTAACCCCCTCTTGGCGCCCTTTCTCATTCCCCTGCTGCCTTCCTGTCTCTGGTTGACTTTGTAGATGTAAGAGTTGAGATTTGTGGTGTTTTTATTTATTTATTTATTTATCTTTTTTTATTTTTTTTTTATGTTCAGTTGTTACCTATAAGGAGTTATTTTGTGTATACTTCTGTGATGTATTTTGTGTTTTTTTTTTTTTTGGAGTATGTGGTTAATACATCTATCTATCTATCTATCTATCTATCTATTCTTTCTTTTTTTCTTTTTTCTTCTTTTAAACTTACGTACTAGTATTTATTCATCTATCAATACATGCATCTATCTACCTACTAGCCTATATCTTTATCTTTCTAACCATATATCTATCTAGTTCTCTATCTAATTATCTATCAACATATCTATTAAGACAATTATCGAGCATAGGTCACAAAGATTAGAGCCACATTTATAAACATTTAAGTGATTTACGTAATAGCATCGTACAGCTCTCTCTCTCTCTCTCTCTCTCTCTCTCTCTCTCTCTCTCTCTCTCTCTCTCTCTCTCTCTCTCTCTCTCCTCTCTCTCTCTCTCTCTCTTCACTTCAAAGAATAACAAAGATCTAACCAATTCCTCTCCACTTACCTGTCTCCTATCTGTCAACTCCAGCCCACCTCAGCTCACCTCCCCGTCTGGTTCCGTCTGCCTTGCCTACTTTTACTACTGCTGGGTTGCCATTTGTTAGTCTAACTGTCCATTTGTTACCTGTTCCAACGCTCTGTTTAAGATAAGGAGAAAAAAAATTGAGGGTCGTGTTTTGAAACGTTTAAGGTTCGCATGATGGCTGTTTTGAAGTGCCACGGAGATTATTAATAATATCTGGACCAGTTTACGTAAGGCAGAGGTTGTGAGGTCGAGATTTTGGTAAGAGAGCAAGGCAAAAGTAACCTTGTCTTGTGTGTGTGTGTGTGTGTGTGTGTGTGTGTGTGTGTGTGTGTGTGTGTGTGTGTGTGTGTGTGTTCTCATTTGTGTTTTCTCCATTGATAGCGCGCAGAATCCGTGTTAAACTCGCTAAAACCACGAAAACACCCTTAAAAGTCCTGGTGTGTGTGTGTGTGTGTGTGTGTGTGTGTGTGTGTGTGTGTGTGTGTGGTGGGGGGGTTTTCATGCATGTTTTTTTTTTTTTTTTCACATTGATAGCGTGTAGAACCCTTGTCAAACTATCGCTGTAATCATGAACACGCCATTAACAACCCCGCTAACTTCCTTTACAGCCTGTTACAAGTAGTCGAGGAAAGTAGAGAAGAAGACAGTCTGGGCCAAAGTAAAGCGAATGTTTCCTTTACTTTGATCTGGGGAGGCGTTGCGTTGTGACACTCTCGTCTTTGTAACGGTATTCCCCTTAATACTTCACAACCTGTATTTTCCTTATTTTTCATTCTTTCTTCCTCCATTCTCTTTATATTTTCATTTCTTTTTTTTTCACCTCAGCTCTTTCAACCAGTTTGCTGTCTTCCATTCAATTACTATTCCAGTGTCTTTTTAACAGCATTCCATGTTGTTTTTTTTGTTCTTTTGTTATTTTACTAACTGCATTTTCTTTATTTTGATTCTTTCCTTCTTCATTCTCTGTATATCTTCAAGGTGTTTCTTTCATTGAGCTCTTTCAACTAATCTTTTGTGCTCCATTCATTATTCTTCTGTCTCCTTAACGGCATTCCCTCATGAGGTTTTCAGTTCTTTTCTTACTTTATCGCACATATTTTCTTTTTTATCTTTATAATGTCTTCCTCCAGGCCGCTTTTTTCACCCAACTCCTTCAACCGGTCTCTTGTGTCCCAGTTCTAGGCTAAAGCCCATTGAAAAAAAAAAAAAAAAGAAAAAAAAAAAAAACCTAACCTAACCCAACCTAACACCAGAAAAACTGACCCTGGCAAACTAAATTAAATGCTGCAAGTAAACCAAGCTCAAACAAATTGACCTATCCTAACTTAACCTAATCTAACTAACCACAGAACACTAACAATAGCAAACTAGATTAATTGCCCCAAGTAAACCTAACTCCAGCAACCTAACTTAACCTAATCCAGCAGTCGGGAGTGTAGCCTTTGCACCGGTTACTCGCCCACGTGTTCCCTCTCACTCACTCTCTAGGTCATCGTTTACTTCTTTTTTCTTTTTCTTTTCCCTTATTGAACAAAATTTGTGTTTTTTTTCCTCAAACAAGTATTCTCCAAGAATGTCTCCTTCCTCTTCTTCTTCTATTTCTATTTTTCTTTCTCCTCCTCCTCCTCTTCTACTTTTTCTTCTTCTTTTCTTCTTCTTTTCTTTCTTCTTCTTCTTCTTCTATTCTTCTTCTAAATTATTATATACGGTTGCTGCAATCTCTTTCTCTCATCCTTATACTCTGGGAACCATAACAAAACAGATCAAATTTAGTGACTTCCAACGGACCACTTTTTTTTTTTCAGCTTTTCCAACGGAGAGAAATGTGGCGTTTTACTGCCGCCTCCCGGAGTGATAACCCTGCCTCCCGCTGCACTCCTGCACAGACATTACAACAAATCTTTAAGTTAGCAGTGGAATGTAACTGATATTTGTGATGTCTCTGCAACGAAAACTTGCATCTTATTCAGTCATAGCAGGTTAGGTCAGGTTAGCATGAGGTTGGCTGGAAATAGAAATAGAACTGTATGGAATGTTGATGACGATATGAGAAAAAAAAAACATTTAACACAGTTCAATAAATTTAAAAGAGTAGTTGTGCTGATGAAGTAAGAAAAAAAGTCCTAATATAAAATTACCTTGAAACACAAATAAAACTGTGAAATGTTGATGACGATATAAGAAAAAGAAAAAAAAAAAAGAAAATATTTTATAAAGCTGAAGAAATTTAAAAGGCGAGCTATGTTGATGAAGTAAAGAACAAAAATCATCATAACATAAAACTGACTTAAAATAAAACTGAATTGTATGAAATGTTGTTGACGATATAGGAAAAAGGGAATGAAAAAAAAAGAGGAAATATTTAACAAAACTGGAGAAACTTAAGTGAAAAAAGCTAGTTATGCTGATAGATCAAAGAACAAAGAGCATCAAGAAGTATTTGGTGTCACTGTCAAAATACACAACAACAACAACAACAACAACAACAACAACAACAACAACAGCAACAACAACAACAACAACAACAACAACAACAACAACAACGACGACGACGACGACAAAAGGAAATTAACAAAACTAGAGAAACCGAAGCGAAAAAGGCAACTTATATTAACGAAATACAGAAGACAAAGCATCAACAAGTATTAAAGTGTTATAGTCAATATATAAAACACAATGAAGCACCGCCGCCTGTCTCGTGTTTCTTGGGTTTCGCTTCAGCTACATCCAGCCTCTGTGGTTTTGTGGTTCGTGGTCAAATCAAAGAGTTCGGATGGCGGTTCGAGACCTGTTTAAGATACACGAAGAGGTATGAAAAATTTCGTATGTTTTTAAGCCATCTTTCCATCGTGTCTGGTGGAGGGATGTGTGTGTGTGTGTGTGTGTGTGTGTGTGTGTGTGTGTGTGTGTGTATGACATAATGAATGTGTGATGAGACCTGAATTGTTGAGCAGAATATTGACTTAAAAAAATTAAAGATGTGACGATGAGATAAAAATGTACGAGTCTGTAATTACTGGAATAAGGAAGTAAGGTAAGATGCAGACGAGGGGAAGGTAAGTGGTGGAAGGAGGAGGAGGAGGTGGAGGAGTTACACAGATACCCAGGCCACAACAGACCTTGCGGTCCTCACGAGGTGATCTAATCTAGAACTACTAAGATGATAGTTGAAGAAAACGACAGCAAAGCAAGGAGGAGGAGGAGAAGAAGAAGAAGAAGAAGAAGAAGAAGAAGAAGAAGAAGAAGAAGAAGAAGAAGAAGAAGAAGAGGAAGAAGAAGAAGAAGAAGAAGAAGAAGAAGAAGAAGAAGAAGAAGAAGAAGAAGAAGAAGAAGAAGAAGAGCCACTACCACCACAACAACTAAGCACAAACCAACAGAAAACAAACGCAAATATGAAAGAAAAGAGAATAAAAATATTAGAAAAAGGAACCTGACTAAAACAATGAAAAATAAAATAAGACACGAGAATGAAAAAAAAAGATAAGAAAAGATGAAAAGTTAATGAGAGACAGGAAATAATAAGTACCAGGATAAAAAAAAAAAATAGAATGTGAGATTTTTTTGTAAGATTCCTCTCAAAAAAAAAAAAAGTGACAGTAAAGCATCATAGGGAAAGAAAAAAGAAATGAAAGAAAGAAAGAAGGAAAGAAAGAAAGAAAGAAAGAGAAGAAAGAAAGAAAGAATGAAAAAAAAGAAGGAAAGGGAGGAAGAAATATAAAAAAAATAAAGAGCAGAAAAAAAAACAAGCGGTCAAGCAAACAAGCAAAAAAAGAAAGAAAAGGAAGAGAGAAAAATGATAAGAAACGAAAAGGAAAAGAAAGAAAAGAAAGAAAAAAGGAAAAAAGGCAAACCGCAACAAATGACCACAAATTCCTCGCAACGTGAGACGCGGCGAGGCTTTTTGCTCGATTGGTGGGTTTGTCTTACACACACACACACACACACACACACACACACACACACACACACACACACACACACACGGGAAGTTGAGATTCCCATACTGCTCACGAATAAAGGTTTTCATTGTTGAGGCAGCAATTACAGTTTTCTTCTTCCTTCTCCTCCTCCTCGTTATTACTACTACTACTATACTACTACTACTACTACTACTACTACTACTACTACTACTTCTACTACTGCCTCCCTACATATCGACTTACATGATCACTACGCCTGCTTTTCTGGGCCTCTCATTTCTTTCTGCCAGTACAGTTCCAGCTGCTCTGCTACTACTGGAATCTTTCAAAAATAATATATGCTTCTTATGGTATAGTATAGTATAGTATAGTTACTTTATGCCTTACTTATATATGCCTTACTTTGAAATTGTATTCGCTTTTCCAAGAGATCGCCTTTTTTTTAATGTCTTTCCCTTTTCAAATATTCTCTCCTTAATTTAAAACTGTCCTGACGTTTCCAAGAAATCGTCGTGATATTCTCAAACAGAATTAACTTTTTCAAAAAATTTCTTCTTTTAAAAATGTCTTTATTTTACAAAAACTGTCTTCATCTTAAAACTGTCTTGCCTTTTCCAAAAATCGCGTCTTGTTTCTAAACCGTCTTAACTTTTCCCCAAAAACTTTCACCTTGTTTCCAAATTATCTTAACTTTAAAAAAAAATAACAACCTCTCGCGTTATTATGAAATTGCCTTAACTTTTTCCAAATCTTGCCTTCTTACGAGCATGCTGAAACTTTCGTCAACTGAAAATAGCCATCGTTTTCCCCTTCAAGATTCACTCCTCCCTCAAACTGTCTTCTTTCCCCAAGACAAACCTTCCCGATACTTTCCTTTGAGAAGAGCGCCTCCTCCCTCACCAGTGACAGTAACCACAGTCATTTCTTTCCCTCTCCCTCCTGAACTCACCCATTACCACACCAGCCCATGCAAAGGCCTCCATACACGGACACTTTCCCTCTTCAATCCTCCACTTTCTCTTTTCCCCAACAAAGAAAAGAATCACTTTCACTTTTCTAATCATACCTTTCCAGCAACCACGTACGCACAAGAACTTAATTTCCACTATAAAAAAAATCTCCTTTCGAACAATCTACACTTCTGTCCATCATCGTAGCTTCATTCTTTCTCTCCCCACATACTCACTATCCCCTAAAAAAATAAAATAAAAAAAGAAGCGAAAAGTGAAAGAAAACAAAGCATAATATTTCATCAGTTCTCCCCCCCCAAAAAAAAAAAAATCTAAAACAAAGAATGATAGAAAAAAATTGGTAAAAAAAAGAATTAATGGTAGAAAGAACAATAAGATATTAGTAGAAAGAATTTCAGAAAACAAAAAAAATTCATTCACGAGAGAGAGAGAGAGAGAGAGAGAGAGAGAGAGAGAGAGAGAGAGAGAGAGAGAGAGAGAGAGAGAGAGAGAGAGAGAGAGAGAGGAGAGAGAGAGAGAGAGGGGAGAGAGAGGGAGAGAGGAGGAGAGAGAGAGAGAGAGAGAAATACCTCAAAATTTCCTTCTACTATATAAAAGAAACCACGCCCCCCCCGAAAAAAAATCTCAGACCTACAATTCTCCCCTACAAAAAAAAAAAAAAAATCTAAATAAATAATAAATAAATAAAATAAAATAAAAAATAAATAAATAAAAAAAATAAATAAATAAATGAAGAAAAACAAAAAGACAAATACCTTAAGACTTCACCCATCTTCTTTTTCCTTACTTCCCACAATCGCACTCCCTATAAAGAAGAAGAGGAAGAAGAAGAAGAAGAAGAAGAAGAAGAAGAAGAAGAAGAAGAAGAAGAAGAAGAAGAAAGAAAAAATGTGAGAAAAACTAAATACTTCAATCCCAACCCCTAACACTCCCCCCTCCCTCCCCCCTCCCCCCAAAAAAAAAAAGTATTTTCACCCCCTCCCCTCTTTCTCTCATTCTCCCCGCCTCCCCACTACCCAACCATTACCTTCCCTTTCACCCCATAACATCCTTTAGCGTCTCTGCCTTAACGTCCCTCCATGCCAGAAGAGAACAGGTGCGGGCAGGTGTGCTCTCTCGCAATGCACCCGTCACCTTTTTGTCCCCGTGGCAGGGCAGCGACACGGTACGAGGGAAGGGGAAGGGGAAGACATGGAGGTACTCGTAATATGCAGGGTGGGGGAGAGGAGGGAAAGGGAAGAGGGGTAGAAGGGGTGGAAGTTATAGGGATGGTGGATTGAAGGGAAGGTTGGGTAAGTGGAGTTGAGGTATGGAAGTAATGGGGTGGTTCATAGATGGGAAGGGGTTATGAAAGTTATGGAAGAGAAGGGGACGTGGTGGAAGGGGTACTGGGGAATGTAGGGGAGAGTCTGGTGGGGATGGTAGGGGAAAGGAAAAGGTATTCGATGGAGTAATACAGCGGGAAGGAGGAGGAGGAGGAGGAGGAGGAGGAGGAGGAGGAGGAGGAGGAGGAGGAGGAGGAGGAGGAGGAGGAGGAGGAGGAGGAGGAGGAGGAGGAGGAGTGAAAGGTTATACCAACACCAGATTATACGATACTACACACACACACACACACACACACACACACACACACACACACACACACACACACACACGGGCAAGCCTATGCACTCCCCCATACATGAAAGACCGTATCGCCTTATCCTGGTACTAGACGCGTTAGGAAATCCGACAGATAAGAGGATCCAA
>NC_087161.1:5667500-5677500 GCF_035594125.1 Scylla paramamosain
TAAGTCTATAACACAATATACCAATATACATATTTCAGTTTCCTAAGAACACATTATTATTCTTTTTTTCATAATTTACATTATAACACCTAAATCAAAACTGTATTACAGTCTTAAACCTACGACATTTTGTTGTCACATGAAAAACTACAGTCTTACACACACACACACACACACACACACACACACACACACAAGATACACACACAAGATACACACACACACACACACACACACACACACACACACACACACACACACACACACACACACACACAAGATACACACAACACACACACACACACAAGATACACACACACACACACACACCCACACACACACACACACACACACACACACACACAAGATACACACACACACACACACACACACACAAGATACACACACACACACACACACACACACACACACACACACACACACACACACACACACACACACACACACACACACACACACACACACACACACACACACACACACACACACACACACACACACACACACACACACACACACACACACACACACACACACACACACACACACATACACACACACACACACACACACACACACACATACACTTTTATATTTAAAATAAACACAACACTTATAGTTAACATTTAACACTGAACACTGAACGTAAAACATAAAACATTGAACATCGAACACGTCGCATTCTTACGCCACACATTAGCATCATTAATACTCAGCCCTCACTGGCTAGGGGAGCGGGTGCCAGGTGCTGTGCTCCCGGCAGTGCCAGGGTTGCTGCGGCTGCTGCCTCTCGCTGTGATTGAAGAATTACTTTATTTTTCTAATTAATTAACCTACGCCGATAACTCATCTTTTTTTTATTTATTTGTTTTTGTTATTTTGTTATTTTTATTTTATTTTATAAATTTATTCAAATTTTTCATTTATTTTTATTTCATTTAATAATTTATTTATTTATTCATTTACTTACTGACTGAAATCGGCGAGGCATCTCAATAGAATATTTCACTATTATTTTTTTTTATGCAAAAGACTTTCCCTACAGTGGCAAAAAGAGAGCGCAGGCGGGACTTGAGGGAGGGAGAGGTGGCGGGATGGTGAGGGAGCAGGCAGCGCTCCAGGGTCTTCGTGAGGACCTTGAGGGACGGGCGGTGCTTGGGCAGCACCGCCATGGCGCGCTGCGCCATCTCCTGCAGGCCGGGGTACGAACCCTTGCACTGGGCCAGGATTTCCTTCAGCAGATGGCCCAGCGAGTACACGTCCATGGAGGGACGGCACGGAGCGCACTGGTACACCTCAGGGGCCATCCAGGCCAGGCGGTTGTACGTGCGGACGTGTGAGAGCAGGGGCACGCCCGTCCGCTGTGCCAGGCCGTAATCAATGAGGGACACGTGCACACGACCATCGTGGGCGTCGCGGCGCACGACCACGTTGTTAGCCTTGATGTCGTTGTGCACGTACCCTCGGGCGTGCACCTTGTGCACGCCGAGGCACAGCTGGACAAAGGCGTGCAGCATCTCATCGTCGGTGCGCGCCACGCGGGACAGCTGCATGAAGGTGTCGTCCCCGCAGAAGGTGGTCAGGAGGCCCAGACGCCGTCCCTCATTTTCTGTGGCTCCCAGTAGCCGCGGAGCGCCGCCTGCCCCCTTCAGCTTCTTCAACACCTCCCCCTCGTACAGGAACCTCTCAGGGTCCTGTTGCCTGCTGGCCAGCTTGAGGCAGCAGTCGACGCCCTTGTACTTCACCAGGTACACAGTGCCCTGGGCGCCCTTCCCTAGCGAGCGGTGAGGGTGCCGGAGCAGCTCCTTCAGGTCGTCCTGGGAGAGAAGGTCGGGTTTCATCTTGTCTCAGCGGCGGGACACGCAAGTTGCGCGGCTCAGTAATGAGTGTACTGTCCTCAACACCCTCCCTAACACCGGACCACCAAATATTTTAGATGTAATTTTACAGCTCAAATTATTTTGCTAAAAACCGCGGCAAGCTAAATCCAGCCTGTCCCGGCGCTCCGCAGCAGGCTAGATCCAACCTGTCCCGGCAACCCTCCTGCCAGTACACTCTTTCCTGCCTTTCATTACAGAGCCGCGCCTTGCAAGCACACATGAAAACAACACGTTGCCATACACTCTACACACACACATGCAAACACACACACACACACACACACACACACACACACACACACACACACACACACACACACACACACACACATTGTCCATGTCCCCATACGGACAGGGACACACAGATACAAAAAACAGTTCCGTACCATGAATGATGCGAATTTTTAAATCAATAAAAGACACATTATTATTATCATTATCATTATTATTAATAATATAATTTCATCCAATTTACCACACCCCGTTGTATTCCTTTAAGTTCTTGAGCTGCATATCTAATTCACTATTCATCACACACACACACACACACACACACACACACACACACACACACACACACGCACACACACACACACACACACACACATGCACGCACGCACGCACGCATGCACACACACACACACACACACACACACACACACACACACACACACACACGCACACACACACAAACACACACACACACATGCACGCACGCACGCACGCATGCACACACACACACACACACACACACACACACACACACACACACACACACACACACACACACGCACACACACACACACACATACACACACACATGCACGCACGCACGCACGCATGCACACACACACACACACACACACACACACACACACACACACACACACACACACACACACACACACACACACACACCTTGCCTGTGTTTCCATACGGACACGGTCACACTGGTACAAAAACAGTGCCTTACCAATAATGGTATAAATTTTTAAATCAATAATAGACAGTGATTGATGTGACATCAGCTAAACTGTACGATTATTATTATTATTATTATTATTATTATTATTATTATTATATGGGGTCATGTCATTAGTGGGGTGCCACAGGGATCAGTATTAGGGCCATTATTATTTCTAATATATATCAATGACTTGGATAGTGGAATTAGTAGCGATGTTAGTAAATTTGCGGATGACACAAAGATAGGTAGATTAATTAGGTCAGAAGCGGATGCCATCGCCTTGCAGACAGACTTAGATAGAATGAATGAATGGACGGATAGATGGCAAATGCAATTTAATATCAATAAATGCAAAGTGCTTAGCGTAGGTAGAGGAAACCCACACAATAGGTACACATTAAACACCCAAACTCTGGTAGGTACAGGGTACGAGAAAGATTTAGGAGTTATAGTTAGCTCTGAACTCCGTCTAGGGAAACAATGCATAGAAGCCAGAAACAAGGCAAATAGGGTACTAGGATTCATTTTTAGGAGTGTTAAAAGTAGAAGGCCGGAAGTAATATTAAAGTTATACTTGGCGCTGGTCAGACCTCATCTAGACTACGCTGTGCAGTTCTGGTCCCCACATTACAGGAAAGATATAGGTCTATTAGAATCAGTACAGAGGAGAATGACTAAAAGGATGCAGGGGATGAGGAGTATTCCTTACGAAGCGAGGTTGAAGCGGTTAAATTTACATTCTCTAGAGAGACGTAGGTTAAGAGGGGACCTGATAGAAGTCTTTAAGTGGTATAAGGGTTATAACAAGGGAGATGTAAGCAAAATTCTTAGGATCAGCAACCAGGGTAGAACAAGAAATAACGGGTTCAAGCTTGAAAAATTTAGGTTTAGGAAGGAGATAGGAAAAAATTGGTTCTCAAATAGAGTGGTAGATGAGTGGAACGGACTCAGTAATCATGTAGTTAGTGCTAGGACACTAGAGAGCTTTAAGAGAAGATTAGACAAGTTTATGGATGGGGATAACAGATGGAAATAGGTAGGAGTGTTTCATACAGGGACTGCCACGTGTAAGCCTGGTCGCTTCTTGCAGCTTCCCTTATTTCTTATGTTCTTATGTTCTTATTTGAGTCTCATGTCTTTTCTCCTGTCTAATGGAGATTTCTCTCTCTCTCTCTCTCTCTCTCTCTCTCTCTCTCTCTCTCTCTCTCTCTCTCTCTCTCTCTCTCCGGCTTTTTAATAATTGAAAATTATCTTGTTATATGATGAGAGATTTCAACGTCAATTTACTTAATAATGACAATAGGACTTTTGATTCTATTAATATACTTTACTCATCACTCTTTTCCTAAGTCAATAAAGCAACAAGATTAACAAGTACTTCAGCTTCGCTAACTGACCACGTGTGGACTAACAACCTTCACAATCATCAGGGCAGCGGCATGTGCCATATTTCAATAAGTGACCACTTTCTGGTTTTCAGCATGTTTTCTGTTAACACTGATAAACAGTCATCTTTAATTACAACGTACAATAGAATATATAATAGTATATCAATAGAATCATTTAAATCAGACATTACATTTTATAACTGGACTCTTGATATTGTTGATAATGACGCCAATAAAAGCTTCGATAATGGAACAGTTTGCACTGATATATGAACAATATTTTCCCTTAAAAAGATCTACGAACAAAGAAAAACACAGTAGTAAACCTTATATAATCCAAGGAATTAAAAAAAAAATAAATAAAACAGCAATAAAATGCAAAAACTGTATGCTCAGTGGCCACATCTACAATAACAACAGCAAAAGAAAATTATTATAAATCTGAATTACCGGACAATATGGGAAAATGCAAGAAAACATGGAATATTATAAACTCTATAATGGGCACATGTGGTGATAAACCGCCAGATTTTGTCTTTTCAAAACAACATTTTAAATAACAACAAAGAAGTAGCTGAATCATTTAATGATAGTTTTTGTAATATTGCAAACAACAAAAAATGTCCCACAAACTCCTGTTTCTTGTGCTTCATACCTGCCCGAACTCATTCCATTTTTCGTTTTTCTTCGCCCGACAACACTTAGAAATAAAACTATTATCAACAACCTTACACTGAATGCTCCAGAATTAGGTGACATTGATGTACAGGTCATTAAAGCTTGTTCCACTGCAATTTCACCCTTCCTTGTTTATATGATTAATAGGTCTTTTAATGATGGTTGTTTTCCTAAACATCTGCAAATTACAAAGGTTACTTCTATCCATAAAAAAAAAAAAAAAAAGGTCATAAGACAAATTATATCAACTACAGACCAGTTTCTATCCTTCCCACCCTTAGCAAAATTTTTGAGGAAGTTGTATCCAGCAGGTAAATGAATTACGTACATGAACATTCTATCCTAACAGATAATAAATTCGGATTTCGCCCTACCTACTCCACCGACCTTACCCCCACAAATTTTGCCAACATATAAACAACACTATTGATAACAAGGGATATCAGATATCTGTTTTCTGTGACCTGTCAAAAGCATTTGATATCATTTCCCACTCCATTTTATTGGAAAAATTTAAAAGTACATAGCATCCGCGGCACACCACTTAATGGTTCACCAGTTTTCAGAAATTTCAGAAAACAGTTCACAATATATAATCACTCGTTTTCCTCGTACACGTCTATTAACTGTGGAGTGCCACAAGGATCAATTTTGGGCCCCATTTTGTTTGTTATATATTAATGACGTCACTCGCACGGAAGCAGTAGTCATTCCAAGGAAAATCAGCAAAATACCTCCTCAGGTCCCCCCAACTAGCAGAGGCAAAACGCCTGAGGCACCTTCGCTTAGGGGGATCCTGAGGAGGGATTGGAGTGATAGGACAAGATAAAGATATGAGATTGTGATCGGAGGAGCCCAACGGAGAAGAAAGGGTGACAGCATAAGCAGAAGGATTAGAGGTCAGGAAAAGGTCAAGAATGTTGGGCGTATCTCCAAGACGGTCAGGAATACGAGTAGGGTGTTGCACCAATTGCTCTAGGTCATGGAGGATAGCAAAGTTGTAGGCTAGTTCACCAGGATGGTTAGTGAAGGGAGAGGAAAGCCAAAGCTGGTGGTGAACATTGAAGTCTCCAAGAATGGAGATCTCTGCAAAAGGGAAGAGGGTCAGAATGTGCTCCACTTTGGAAGTTAAGTAGTCAAAAGAATTTCTTATAGTCAGAGGAGTTAGGAGAGAGGTATACAGCACAGATAAATTTAGTATGAGAATGACTCTGTAGTCGTAGCCAGATGGTGGAAAACTCGGAAGATTCAAGAGCGTGGGCACGAGAGCAGGTTAAGTTATTGCGCACATAAACGCAGCATCCAGCTTTGGATCGAAAATGAGGATAGAGAAAGTAGAAGGGAACAGAAAAGGTGCTACTGTCAGTTGCCTCAGACACCTGAGTTTCAGTGTGTCTTTGTGTGCTGAGCGCATAACAGGGGTGATAGTGTCTGGCATGGAGGCGTACATTCCTCACTCTTTTTCTCGTCCTAAACCTTCTAAACCTTGGTTTAACACAGCTTGTTCTCGTGCTATACATGATAGAGAGGTGGCCCACAAAAGGTACTTAAGCCTTCCATCACCAGAATCTCATGCACTTTATATTTCTGCCCGGAACCATGCCAAGTCTGTTCTCCAACTAGCCAAAAACTCCTTCATTAACAGAAAATGTCAAAACCTTTCAAGATCTAACTCCCCTCGTGATTTCTGGCATCTAGCCAAAAATATCTCCAATAACTTTGCTTCTTCTTCTTTCCCTCCTCTACTTCAACCAGATGGCACCACTGCTATCACATCTATTTCTAAAGCTGAACTCTTTGCTCAAACCTTTGCTAAAAACTCTACCTTGGACGATTCTGGGCTTGTTCCTCCCTCTCCTCCACCCTCTGACTACTTCATGCCACGTATTAAAATTCTTCGTAATCATGTTTTCCATGCCCTCGCTGGTCTAAACCCTCGGAAGGCTTATGGACCTGATGGGGTCCCTCCTATTGTTCTCCGAAACTGTGCCTCCGTGCTTGCACCTTGCCTAGTCAAACTCTTTCAGCTCTGTCTGTCAACATCTACCTTTCCTTCTTGCTGGAAGTTTGCCTTCATTCAACCTGTTCCTAAAAAGGGTGACCGCTCTAATCCCTCAAACTACCGTCCTATTGCTTTAATTTCCTGCTCATCTAAAGTTTTTGAATCTATCCTCAACAGGAAGATTCTTAAACATCTATCACTTCACAACCTTCTATCTGATCGCCAGTATGGGTTCCATCAAGGCCGCTCTACTGGTGATCTTCTGGCTTTCCTTACTGAGTCTTGGTCATCCTCTTTTAGAGACTTTGGTGAAACTTTTGCTGTTGCTTTGGACATATCAAAAGCCTTTGATAGAGTCTGGCACAAAGCTTTGATTTCAAAACTACCCTCCTACGGTTTCTATCCTTCTCTCTGTAACTTCATCTCAAGTTTTCTTTCTGACCGTTCTATTGCTGCTGTGGTAGACGGTCACTGTTCTTCTCCTAAATCTATTAACAGTGGTGTTCCTCAGGGTTCTGTCCTGTCACCCACTCTCTTCTTATTATTCATTAATGATCTTCTAAACCAAACTTCTTGTCCTATCCACTCCTATGCTGATGATACCACCCTGCACTTTTCCACGTCTTTTCATAGACGTCCAACCCTTCAGGAGGTAAACATATCACGCAGGGAAGCCACAGAACGCCTGACTTCTGATCTTTCTAAAATTTATGATTGGGGCAGAGCAAACTTGGTATTGTTCAATGCCTCAAAAACTCAATTCCTCCATCTATCAACTCGACACAATCTTCCAGACAACTATCCCCTCTTCTTCAATGACACTCAACTGTCCCCCTCTTCTACACTGAACATCCTCGGTCTGTCCTTTACTTATAATCTGAACTGGAAACTTCACATCTCATCTCTAGCTAAAACAGCTTCTATGAAGTTAGGTGTTCTGAGACGTCTCCGCCAGTTTTTCTCACCCCCCCAGCTGCTAACTCTGTACAAGGGCCTTATCCGTCCATGTATGGAGTATGCTTCACATGTCTGGGGGTGGTTCCACTCATACTGCTCTTCTAGACAGGGTGGAATCAAAAGCTTTTCGTCTCATCAACTCCTCTCCTCTAAATGACTGTCTTCAGCCCCTCTCTCACCGCCGCAATGTTGCATATCTAGCTGTCTTCTACCGCTATTTTCATGCCAACTGCTCTTCTGATCTTGCTAACTGCATGCCTCCCCTCCTTCCGCGGCCTCGCTGCACAAGACTTTCTTCTTTCTCTCACCCCTATTCTGTCCACCTCTCTAACGCAAGAGTTAACCAGTATTCTCAATCATTCATCCCTTTCTCTGGTAAACTCTGGAACTCCCTGCCTGCTTCTGTATTTCCACCTTCCTATGACTTGAATTCCTTCAAGAGGGAGGTTTCAAGACACTTATCCACCAATTTTTGACCACTGCTTTGACCCTTTTATGGGACTGGCATTTCAGTGGGCATTTTTTTTTTATTAGATTTTTGTTGCCCTTGGCCAGTATCCTTCCTACATAAAAAAAAAAAGGGTAAACTTAAATTTCTTCTATTTGCGGATGACACAACAGTTTTCATTCTGGGGCAAAATATGAATTACATACAGAATACATTAAATGTTGTATTATATAAAGTTTCTAATTGAATTAAAAGTAATCAATTAAAATTAAATATTCCCAAAACTCATTTTATGGCATCATCTATAATGACGCAAACACCGAACATAAATGTCTGTACTGATGACTTTTCACTCCAGCAAGTTGAAGTTTACAAATTCTTAGAGGTTATTGTTAACAATAAGCTAAAATTTAAAGAGCATGTACATGAAGTCATTATTAAACTCAGAAAATTAACAGGTACATAATACAAGGTAAGAAATAACATCACAACAGACTGCTTAAGAAATATTTACCTATCATTAGCATACCCACACTTTTTATATGGCTCAGTCAAAAGGAGGGGGGGGGGATCCTTTAATACTTTTTATCACCCAGAAGAAACTATTGCCAGTCATCGCTGCGCCCACGCCGACCCCCTGTTGAAGCACTTCAACTTGCTGAAACTCCACGATGTTAATGATCTCCACACAAGTATATGTATATAAATCACTATATATTAATCAAATAGACTGTGACTTCAAATTTATCCATAATCCTCACACCCGCACACAGAACTGTCTACAACCACCATTATGCAGAACTTGCCAAGCTGAGCGATACTTGACATAGAGAGGTGTAACTGAACCAGTTGCCTCAAGATATTAGAAATAGCAATTTTATCAATATTCTTACTACAAAGTAGTAGGAAATTAATTAATTACTGAGGATTTCATAATTACAATTTTTTGTTAGGATTATCATTTATTACTATTATTTATTATTACACCCATAATACTTGTAACAACCTTGTCTTTTTATTACCTATATGATCTTTGGATCTGCTTATATCTCTACTGAAAGCTCTGAATGACTACCTACGCAGATTTTTTTGTATTCGTATACCACTTTTTAATTTTTTTTATTTACTTATTCTTATTTATGTTTTAATATGTGCATGTATATATGCGTATGTATGTGTATATATTATATATATATATATATATATATATATATATATATATATATATATATATATATATATATATATATATATATATATATATATATATATATATATATATATATATATATATAAGTGTATATAAGTGTAAATAGGTGCATATGTGTATGTGTGTATGTGTCTGTATATGTGTGTGTGTAATTCTTACTTTCGTAAATTTGATTTACATGTATTCATTATTTCGTTGCTTGCATAATCATGATCCTTAGGCCTAACATGTGACCGATGAATCGGCTTATTTATTGTGTCCAGGTCTGTGCAAGACATTCGGCTCATCAGAACGAGCCTCTACTGTACCATTATTTACACACAATATTATTGTATATAGAAAAAGCCAATAAACGTATCAGTATCTCTCTCTCTCTCTCTCTCTCTCTCTCTCTCTCTCTCTCTCTCTCTCTCTCTCTCTCTCTCTCTCTCTCTCTCTCTCATTCTGTA
>NC_087161.1:5682500-5695000 GCF_035594125.1 Scylla paramamosain
TTGTTTCCCTAGACGGAGTTCAGAGCTAACTATAACTCCTAAATCTTTCTCGTACCCTGTATCTACCAGAGTTTGGTTGTCTAATGTGTACCTATTGTGTGGGTTTCCTCTACCTACGCTAAGCACTTTACATTTATTGATATTAAATTGCATCTGCCATCTATCCGTCCATTCATTCATTCTATCTAAGTCTGCCTGCAAGGCGATGGCATCCGATTCTGACCTAATCAATATACCTATCTTTGTGTCATCCGCAAATTTACTAACATCACTACTAATTCCACTATCCAAGTCATTGATATACATTAGAAATAACAATGGCCCTAATACTGATCCCTGTGGCACCCCACTAATTACATGACCCCACTCGGATTTCGAGCCGTTTATTACCACTCTCTGTCGCCTGTCACTAAGCCATGACCCTATCCAGCCTAACACTTTCCCATCTATCCCGTGTGCCCTAACCTTTCTCAGGAGCCTTTGATGGGGTACCTTGTCAATAAAGTGATGGATCAACACTAAGTTCTCGTTTTATAATGGTCGTAGTATTTCTCAACAAGGAACGTTGGGTTAGAGGAGGAATGAAAGTGCAGAGAGATAGATTGGCAGAGGAAGGATTAGAGACTGTGCGATATTATCAAACAATCCTATTCTTGAAGAACCTTAGAGATCATGCGAGGAAGGAAAAAAAAGGGAGGGGGGAAATTAATTAAAAATGAGACTTAAAACAGGATACGTGAAAGAGAGGGGTGCTCCGAAATCATTCAATATATATAAATTACGATTCGGATTTTTGTTGGGCTTTCATAAAGGCTGTTTTTATGGACCAGAGAGAAGAGAAATCCAGTTCTCACAGTGCTCTCTTTCCTGTTGATGGCACAGAATCCTAAACTATCACTAGGATCACGAAAACGCTCCTGTATTGTCTCATAAGGGCTATTTTCATGCGCTAAAGGGATGAAAGGTCAATTCTTATGTTTCTTTCTCATGGACAATACAACATTCACATTAAACTATCTCTAGAAATGTAAGTGTACGAGAAACACATAACTCCTGCTGCTACATTTTACCTCCTCCGACATTCGTATAAGTACAAACAGAAACATAACAAAGCTTTACATTGCTCGACCACGCAAAAAGGACTTCGACGTCCGTGTTGACTGTAAAACTGAATACTGGAAACAAGAACATAATAATATCTAAAAGAAATATAAAAACGCTGCTGGAAACCTTCGTTATTCCACCAAGAGCGGATTCTTATCAAACTATCACTAGAATCATGAAAACACTTAGAAACATTAATACCAATTACCAAAGTGAATCCGTATTAATTCAACCATTACTAGCATTACCCAAACACTCCTGCTGGGAACCTCAACAACTCCCACGAGAACTAATCACTCCCGTTGGAAACTTCAGGAACTGCCGTTAGAGTAAAACCTCATTGAAATATTACAGGCATTATCAAAACACCTGGCAACCTTCACAACTCCCACTAGATCGTAAGTATACTAAACTACCACTAGAGCCATGTGAACACCGTGGAAACCCAAATAACCCATCAAAACACCCCTGGAAACCTCAAAAACACCCACTAAACCCTGGAAAAAGTCGTGGAATTTGGGCACTGAAATGTCTGAGTGAGGATAAATACAACCCGCAGTGTGACAGTATGAGAGGTCTCCCTCCATGACTGGCGTGGTGCGTGGCGGGGGTGAGGCTTATGCTGCCGCTGACTGGCGCGCTAAGAGGATCACCGGGCTGTCGTAATGAGGACGACAGGGTTGGCAGATGTAGAGCAGAAGGTCAGTAGGGATTTTTCAGATCTCATTACTCGATACTTTTCAGTGGACCGTGGAGGAGACTGCATTTAGCGTAAGGGGAGAGGCAGAGGTGGAGAGAGAGATGAGGGAGGGGTGGAATGAGAGGGAAAGAAACTCAAAAGGTGGGAGAGGAGGGGAAGTCAGATATTGTGGGGGGTAAAGTAGAGATGAGAATGTGGCTGTCCTCTTCTCTATGTTCATCTCTTTAGCTCGTGAAAAATAATCCTTATGAGACAATGAAGGAGCGTTTCTGTGCCATCAATGGGAAAGAAAGCACCGTGAGAAGTGGACTTACTTTCTCTTTGGCCCATAAAAACCTGTATGAGCGCCTAACAAAAATTCGAATCTGTTAATTAATTTTCCCATTTCTTCTTCCTCTCATAATTTCCAAGGAACCATTACCCTTATGAGTTAGCGAATAGGTGTTACAATTTTATACAAGCTAAGGTTCTTCAGTCTCTAATCCTTCTCTCCCTCTTCCAGCCTCTCTCTCTCTGCGCCTCCCTTCCTTCTCCATCCCCTCTCTCCTTTCCTTCCTCTTCCACTCCCTCCCTCCTCCACTCCCTATCTCCATCCCTCTCTTCCCCATTCCCTTTTCCCTTCCTTTCCTTCTCCACTCCCTCTCTTCTTCCTTCCCTCCTTCATCCACCCTCCCATCCCTTTTTCTCCACTCCCTCTCTCCTTCTTCTCTTTCACTTCTTCACCTCTTCTCTTCCTCCTCCACACTCCTTCTCTTCTTCCCTTCCTCTTCCACCCTTTCCCATCAGTGTCTCCATCACGGTCGTTATTTTTCTGTTAAAAGATGATATTGAAAAATTCCCACTTGGACGAATAAAAGAGGAAATACAAATAAGATCACGGAAAAATAAATAACTTGTTGTGTTGGAGGGGGTGGTGGTGATGGTGGTGGTGGACACGGAGATGGAATGGTGGTAGTGGTGATGGTGATAGTGGAAAAGATAACGGCAGAAGTTGAGGCAGTAATGGTGATGGTGGTGATGCAGCGACGGACAGGGAGACGGACTGGGATGGCGGTGGTGATGGCGGTGATAGTGGTGATGGTGGTGGCGGCGATATGTGGTGATGCCCGCGTAAGATGACCTGACAGCGTGATTACACCCTAGCATGACCTGATTCACATTCCGCTCCCCACACGCAGTATTCGAAGCGGAGTTGAAAGCTTCAGTGCCACACGTCCTACCTTGCTGAGCCTTACTGACTTACTGACTTACTTCACCTCAGCTTTATTATTACTGTGCACCAAGATTCTGACTCACTGATTCACTAGTTCAGCTGTGTGGAGGGGTAAAGCAGAGGGGGAGACGAAGGGGAGAGGAGGTGAAGGAGATGGTTAAGAGGAGGAAGTGAAGGGGGTTAGGAGGAGGAGGAGGAGGAAGGGGTCAGGAGGTGAAAGAGGTGGTGGTCGGGGTTAGGTGGTGGAGGAGGGGGATCATGTGGTGGAGTGGGTTAGGAGGGGGGGATATGTTTAAGAGGTGGAGGAGGAGGATCTGAAGTAAAAGATGATTAACAACAACAACAACAACAACAACAACAACAAAGCAAAAACAAATATCAAGAAAAGACATAAAATACCAATAAAACTAATTAATTCCATTATTCCCAAACTAACTCGACTAAAGACCAACAGACGCGCAGTATTCACTCCCCCCCCCTCTCTCTCTCTCTCTCATATAACACGCTTGATTGTATAGTTAGACCTGCTATGGCAATGCTGACAGAATGACGGACTGACTGACTGACTGACTGACTAACTGTATCCTTCCACTGGCCTCGCTTGTCCTCCAGAAACACATTAGTGCTGTGTAAGGTTACTTGAACATCGAGAAACTGGCTGAGGAGTGATGGGTGGTTCAGATCCGGCGCACTGTACCTGTGTTTAGGGAATTAACAGGTAAAAGGGTTAAATGTCCGCCAAAACAAGGCCATACGACGCTAATGGGATGGATTAATGTGAAAAAATCTTAAAAAGGAGTCATTGTGAAATTGTCTCAGCGCCATCACTCGCTCAGAGGCTCGTCAAACTCCTCCTGTTGCGCCTCGTTGTAATCAGACCTTGGCGGTGATGAGCAGGCCGCCTCCCTCGTCACCTGCCTGCCACCTGTGTGTGTGTGTGTGTGTTGTAATTACAATGTGCGGCACCTTCACTAATAAACGTCTTTTTTTTTTTTTACTCATATATAATTATGTAAACTCCTGCCAATCCCGCGCTCACGCACGCACACACACACACACACACACACACACACACACACACACACACTTTCTTCCCTCCATCGTCTCGTTGTATAATACTTTCTCCCATACGTTATTTTCCTCCCTCCCTCCTTTACCTACCTACCTTTCCCTCCTTCCTCCACTCTCACCCTACCTTCCCATCACCACTGCAATACCTCCTCTCAAACCCTTACTCTGCCCAGCATCTCCCTTTTTCCGGCACTCTCACTCAGGTCTCCCTATTGCGAGTCTTCTTAGCTGGCCTTTCTTCTCCCTTTCTCCCTGGCCCCGTCCCAGCGCAGCCCTAGCCCCGCCGCCAAGGCCCCGCCCCTCCAGTGTTGGGCTGCCCCGCCACGCCCCCGCCAGCCTGCTAGGTGAGGGCAGCAAGTGAGAAGTGCAAACCTCCTCGCGACGACCACAGATCACTTCTTAACAGCACTCTCGCCGCACCGCTTCCCGCACCTCCTTACTTAACTCTCCTCTACTCTCACTCAGAATCTTACGCACTCTCACTCCTCTCCCAGTCTCAGTACGTGGTCACTCCGCACTCTAGTTTCCCTGTCAGTCAGTCATTCAGTCTCTGTCAGTCAACCGCCTCGCACTTGACTCGGGCCTTGTGTCTTCCCTCCTCCCCAGTCCGTCCGTCACTCCTTCGCTGACCAGAGCTCGGAGTTGTATTCTGGCCTCCCCTCCCGTTGTGGTGGAGTTGTTGAAGGAGAGTGGCGTTGACGAGTTAGTCCTTCCTGTTCCTTCCCATTCTTCGCTCCTCCTGCTTCTCTTCCTCTTTGTCCTCCATTAGTACGGAAGACGACAGCAGCAGGAGTGAACGGGAAGTTATCGTGAGAGTTTCCGTGTAAGGTAAGTGTGTGTGTGTGTGTGTGTGTGTGTGTGTTACGAAAAAATGCGCGGTAGAGCTCCGTCACATAAGCAGTAAGCCAGTTTGTTTTTTATATGTTTGCTTGTTTTTAGGAGATGGTGATGCTTTTTTTAGCATTTTTTTTTTCTTAACCAGTTCAGTAACTACTAGTATTACTACCATCACGACCACTACCACTTCCTCTACCACCGCGACGCTACTACTGTTTTTTTTTTCTTGAGACTAAAAAGTTCGCAGGCTAATTCCCACACTCATTCTGCCGTATGTACCATTTGTAAGTGACTCCTGCAGAGGCTCGTGTCGTCCCCCGGTGGCCTGGTGGCAGAGGGAAGGCAGTGTTGATGGGCGGGCAGCGTGTGGGAAATGCTTACCTAACCAAATATGCCGCTTGATGGTTGCATTGTTACCTCCTCTGTCATTACTATTATTACTCCTCTTTCTCCTCCTGCTCCTTCTCCTCCTCCTCCTCCTACTACTACTACTACTGCTACTATTTTTACCATCATTATTATGAGAAATTAGCTTAGGTAAAGGAAGAGACACGATATTACTACTACTACTACTATTACTACTACTACCATCACAACCATCACCCCTACCATTATGAGAAATTAGCCTAAGGAAGAGATGCGGCCAGAAAATTCACCTAAACAAAATATAAATAAATAAAAACTCGCCCAATTTTAGCAGGGAAGACGTTCTGGGTAAAACTAAATAAATAAATGAATAACAATATGAGTGTAACAAGTAATACCAGCAGTCATGACACATGTTCGAAAACTTAGGTGACTGAATAGACAGGTAGGTAAAACTAATTGCACGTTACCATTCAGGCTGCTTCTAATCCAATATTAATATCAGATTGAAGCAATAATTGAAAGGAAGTGAAGGAGATAAAGGCTTAAGGTATGAACTATTAAACACGCTATTCACTGCAGAGACAGGATGAAAAAAAAATGCAAGACTTGTTCAGAAACTCAAAGGTGATCCTTGCTTGCACGGTGCGACTGAGTGAGACGGAAAGACTTGCTTGACTGTTCGGTTCTTGGTGAGAAATGCAATTAAAAATTACGTTTTCAATACAACTCATGAATTTCAAACATGTATACATACATACATACACACATACATATACATACATACAGACAAAGACAGACAAACAGAGAGGGATTTAAACGCACACACACACACACACACACACACACACGTGTGTGTGATATAAATATAGAGATAAATATAGATAAATAGGTAAGTAGATTAATTAACTGATTGACAGATAAGCAAACTATAACCGATTTAGAGGGGCAAAACAAAATCAACCATAAAACAAACAACCACACACCCACCCAACAAACAAACAGACCAACAGACACACCAACACACAACACCTGCAGGGAAAGCCAGGTAACGCCCCAATCACAGCTAAACTAATCACAGCACACCACGTGAAAGTTTTCCACCGACACGACGACGACGACGACGATGACGATGACGAAACACGGGAACACGACACGCACGGAGACACCACGCCCTCCCCTCCCCCTCCCCCTCCCCCTTCCCTCTCTTCCACTATTAGTACAGAAACAACATCCCCTCACCCCTCCTCTTCCCTCCCCCAACACTCTTTCCCTTCCCCCAAACACCCACACCACACCTGGCACAAAGAGGTGTATATAAGTGACTAGTGGAGGTGTACATGTAGACAGGTGTAGATGAAATAGACAGGTGTGTAGATGTAGTCAAGTGTTTTAAAGATGTAGGTGTCGACAGGTGTTCAAGGAGTAGATATAGACATGTTTAAAGAGTGTAGATCTAGACAGGTATTTAAAGGGTGTAAAAGTGTGTGTAGACGGGTGTTTAAGGATGTAGATGTAGTAGATCGGTGTTTAAGGGTATAAATGTAGACATGTGCTTAAAGGGTGTAGATGTAGACAGGTGTGGAAAAGTGTACATGCTGACAGGTGTTAACAAGTCATTCTTAACCCTTTTCCTAATCTGTTCGTTAACATTCAGTGGACTGTAAGATATGATTGTATGGACAGAAAAAAAAAGAGATAACGAACAAAACTAAGAAAAGACGAAAGAAGAAAAAACAAAGAAAGGATTAAGAATACAAAATTGAGCTCCTCCGTCTTCTTCAGGCTAAATAACTCTTTAAGACACTTCAGTACAAAGCTGAGTGCCTAAAAAGTTGTTGGTGATTATGGGAACAATTGCCTGGCAGTGAAAGGTGCAGGTAATACAGGGTGCTTCAAAAAGATAGTTCCGAACTGAAATTACCTTATTGCAACAACCACGAACAAAACATAAAAGAAAAAAAAACTTGTATCACTTGAAAAAGAAGAGGAAAAATAAAATAACAACCACCTTTACAAATGGTAACAGTTCAGTGGTTGCAGACATATCAATTACATATCGCATTATTATTGTTATTATTTTAACAACCTGTACTGTCTCCATACACCAGTACAGGTACAAGAAAACGGTGCAAGTGTAGGAGAGACTGTGTGTTATGTAACTGAAGCGGTTGAATGTAAATTAGGTGTAACAATTAAATATATACGGTATGAATGTGTGTGTGTGTGCGCGGTATATTGAAAGGATGTAATTGAATGTAACACAGATTGGACAAGTTTATAATGCCGCTTTTTAAGACACCAACGGTGCAATTATGTGCAACTGTGTGATTGTGTGTGTGTGTGTGTGTGTGTGTGTGTGTGTGTGTGTGTGTGTATGGTATTGTGAAAACTCAGCACCTTGAACAACTCTCTCTCTCTCTCTCTCTCTCTCTCTCTCTCTCTCTCTCTCTCTCTCTCTCTCTCTCTCTCTCTCTCTCTCTCTCTCTCTCTCTCTCCCCTACCGTCCTTCACGCCACTGCTGCCCTCTCGCTTTCTCTCCCCATCCCTTTTCATGTCAATTCACTGCAACAAGCTTTAACACAACTTCCCCTGTCATCATCTCTCTGCACCAGCCTTCATTTCCTCCTTAGCTACTAAACAAGTCATGTATATGCATCGTTCAATATGTGTGTCGTATAATGGGAATCAGTCAGTCAGTCAGTCAGTCTCTCTTTTTTTTTTTACTTTGCCTTCCTTTAAGTTTTATGTTGTCAATATGTGTATCGCGTGACAGCAATCAGTCAGTCAGTCAATTATTCAAACTTTATTTCTTTATTGTAAATCTTTGTTCCTTTCTTGTAACTCTTAATTTTATCCCTTCATTGTATTATTTATTTGTTGCTTTACTGCAGTTCTGAACTGTATTCCTTTACTGTAATGCTTAACTTTGTTCCTTTACTGTAACGCTGACTTTATCTTAAGAACATAGGAACATAAGAAATAAGGGAAACTGCAAGAAGCGACCAGGCTTACACGTGGCAGTCCCTGTATGAAATATACCTACCTATTTCCACCTATCAACCCCATCCATAAACCAGTCTAATCTTCTCTTAAAGCTCTCTAGTGTCCTAGCACTAACAACATGATTACTGAGTCCGTTCCACTCATCTACCACTCTATCTGAGAACCAATTTTTTCCTATCTCCTTCCTAAACCTAAATTTTTCAAGCTTGAACCCGTTATTTCTTGTTCTACCCTGGTTGCTGATCCTAAGAATTTTGCTTACATCCCCCTTGTTATAACCCTTATACCACTTAAAGACTTCTATCAGGTCCCCTCTTAACCTACGTCTTTCTAAAGAATGTAAATTTAACAGCTTCAATCTCGCCTCGTAAGGAATACTCCTCATCCCCTGTATCCTTTTAGTCATTCTCCTCTGTACTGATTCAAATAGACCTATATCTTTCCTGTAATGTGGGGACCAGAACTGTACAGCGTAGTCTAGATGAGGTCTGACAAGCGCCAAATATAAATTTAATATTACTTCCGGCCTTCTACTTTTAACACTCCTAAAAATTAATCCTAGTACCCTATTTTCCCTGTTTCTGGCCTCTATGCATTGTTTTCCCAGACGGAGTTCAGAGCTAACTACTTGGCTTTATTTTGCCGCAGTCTAACATTCCACCTTCGCTGGATTTTAGTCTTGTGATATATCAATTACCTTATTCATTTTTTTTTTTTTTTCCCTATCGCGGTGTTAGTTCGTAAACAGTAACATTTAGCTTGACCTCCCGTCTTGACCTGATATGACTGGAATGGGTTGAGCAAAGTGCAGGTAGTGATCGGAATTAGATGGGAAAAATGTTCATATCTTTATCCGAATTAAATGGAAAAAAAAAAAAAACATCTTGAACTGAATTAAATAAAAAAAAATAGTCTTCAACTGAATTAAATGAAAGCTGAACGTCTCGATCTGAATTAAATGAAAGAAAATATTCATGTCTTTCCTGAATTAAATAAAAAAAATAATAACGTCTGAGTGAAAAAATGTCTTGATCCGAATTAAATTGAAAAAAAGTTATAAATTAATTAAATGAAAAAAAAATAATAACATCTTCATTTGAATTAAATAAAAAAAAGTCTGCCTAAACTGAATAAGGAAAAATTGTCTTGATCTGAATTAAATAGAAAATAATATCTTCACCCGAATTAAATAAGAAATATGATCATAATATTAAGTTTATAAACACATATTTAAGAGATTATTCGCTTCTTTCATCACGTTGCGCCAAGTTTCCGTCTGGTGCAATTAATATATACCTATTTTGTATGTAGCATGTGTTGCGTGGGTGGTGTGATATAAGGACGTGGCTGGTGGTGGTGGTGGTGGTGGTGGTGGTGGTGACGGCTACGGTGCGTCTGGAGATTATTAAGTTAGGTGGTCTCCTTCGCCAATACTTTCCCTCCTTCAGTTGTTTCATTTTCACAGGACCCTTACCAGCCCTTGTACTTTACTCCTTCACTCACTCCTAAACACGGTGGAGTCAAAAGCATCTCGACTCATCAACACCTCTCCCTTAACAGACAGTCTTCCTTCTCCCGCTCAACGCCGCAGTTTTGCATCTCGTACTGTCCTCCACCGTTATCCCCATGGCTGATGCATGCCCGCCCCCTCCCTCGGCCTCGCTGCACATGACTTTCACTTTCTCTCTTTCATACTTATACTGTCCACCTCATTAATCCACGAGTTAACCTGTACCTTCACTCTTTCATCCCATCTACTGGTAAGCTCAGGAACGCTGCACAAGACTTTTTTACTTTCGCTCACCCATGTCACCCCTAGTTTGTCCCTTTCACGAATGCAAGAGTAAACAAATATTTTCATCCCTCTGCACATTTTACTGTTGATTTTGCTGTTACGTAATTCTCTTCCTGTTTCTATATTTTCTCTTTCTACCTATGTAACTCTATGTAACTTGATGTAACTTGCACCGTTTCGGAAAATGAGCATCGAGAAACATCAGAAAGTAAATTACCTTCACATAGTTATTTTCCTCTCGTCTCTTTACACACACACACACACACACACACACACACACACACACACACACACACACACACACACACACGGTAAAGAAGGTGAGCAGTGGTGGTGGTGGTGGTGGTGGTGGTGGTGGTGGTGAAGAAGAAGAGAAAGAGGAGGAGTGGGAGAAGGCGGAAGAGGAAGAGAAGAAGGAGGAGGAGGAGGAGGAGGAGGAGGAGGAGGAGGAGGAGGAGGAGAGGAGGAGGAGGAGGAGGAGGATGGAGAGTTGGAGGAAGAGGAAGAGTACAATGAGGACGAGAAAAAAGAAGACATAAAATGAAAATAGAAAATTAAGAAAATAAAACCGAGAATACCACCACCACCACCACCACCACCACCACGCACCATCCCTGCCCCCACCAAACACTTCCCGACAAATGAAGGGCTGGATAGCAAGGATAAATGGATGGATAGAGGGGGCTGATTAACCAAGTGGCGTCACAGCAAGGGCGTAATAAGGCGAGACACTAATGGGGGGGTTAGAGAAAGCCATTAAGAAGGGGAATGAGGAGTAGAGAGAATGATGATATTAACCCTTTCACTGCTAGATAAATTTTTCCTAATGTTAGCTAACCTGATCTTCACTAATTTTTCCAAACTTAATCTAAATAAAGTCTCCATAACCTAATCTAACTTAACTAGTTTTCCTTAACCTAAAAAAATTGTACTTAACCTAATTTTCCCTAACCTAACCAAATTTACCCTAACTTAACCAGACCCTAACCTAACGTAATCTCCTACAATTTTTTCAGGCACTTATGTTCATACGTACTACAGTCTCTTAAATATCTTGTGTTGTGTCCAAGCAAGCTAGTTTCTCCCGTGCCCTGAACAGCAAGAAAAAAAAAAAAAAAAAAAGGCTACGGCAGTGAAAGGATTAAAGGAGGATTGAAAGGATTAAAAGAAGGAAAATGAAAGGTAAAGGAAATGGTCTACAGATATTTATCCATTCTTACATCCACATTCCTTCACACACACACACACACACACACACACACACACACACACACACACACACACACACACACACACACACACACACACATCAAAATTATTAAATTTTTGCATCAAGTTTCGACACTCCGGGAAAATAGTAGATGTGGATAAATTTATAGTGTGTTGACTTAATATATCTAGTGGAGGAGAAGAAGGAGGAGGTGGAGGAAGAATACATAAAATGGAGGAGGAGGAGGAGGAGGAGGAGGAGGAGGAGGAGGAGGAGATGAGAACTATGTGATGACTGAATATTAATCTTAACTGCTCACCTTTAATCTCTTCTCACTTTAATAAAGCCTGTGTGTGTGTGTGTGTGTGTGTGTGTGTGTGTGTGTGTGTGTGTGTGTGTGTGTGTAGTGTGTGTGTGTGTGTGTGTGTGTAATTCTGCTTGTATGTGTCTCGATCTCTAATATTTTTCGTCTCCTTGTATTTGTGTATGTGTATGTGTTTATGTATTAATGTTTTTATCTATGTGTGTACTCGTATGTACTGTGGGAAGATCAAGTTTGTTAGGTTAGGTTAGGTAAGGTTCAATTAGATAGGAAAGTAAATAGGTTAGGTTTGATTAGGTAAGGAGGGCAAGCAAACATGTTAGGTTAGGTTAGATAAGGTTAGGTAAAGTAGGTAGGAAGGGAAGTTGGTTATGTTAGGTTAGATTGGGTAAGTTAGGTGAGATTAAACTAGCTAGGTTCGATTAGTTTAAGTTAGGTTATATTAGTTAATCAAGATTTAGTCATATTACAATAGGGTAGTTTAGCTTAGGTAGTAGACAGGTAGATCAAATTAGGTAAGTTTAACTAGGTTAGGTAAGGTTAGGTAAGTTTAGTTGGATTATGTAAGGTTAGTAAGTTTTATTAATTTGCTTGGTCATGCTGAGTACGTTTAGTTAGGTTAGGTAAGGTTAGGTACGTTTAGTTAGGTTAGGTAAGGTTAGGTACGTTTAGTTAGGTTAGATAAGTTTAGGTTAGGCTAGGTAAGTTTAGTTAGGTTAAGCAAGATTAAGTTTAGTTAGTTAAGATTAAGTAAGTTTAGTTAGATTAGGTAAGGTAAGGTAGTCAAGCAAGCAAGTATGAACAATCACTGTCACTTGCCACAATAGCAAGGAACACACACTGCACACAAGCCTGGGCGCTGCGGCCTGTAACTCG
>NC_087161.1:5700000-5710000 GCF_035594125.1 Scylla paramamosain
CTCAACTGTGCCCCTTCTACACCGAACATTCTCGGCCTGTCCTTTACTTATTATCTAAACTGGAAACCTCACATCTCATCTATAGCTAAAACAGCTTCTATGAAGCTTGGCGTTCTGAGTCGTCTCCGCCAGGTTTTCTCACACCCCATCCCCAGCTCCTAACTCAGTACTGGGGCCTTATCCGTCCATGTATGGAGTATGCTTCACATGTATGGGAGGTTCCACACATACTGCTCTTTTATACAGGGTGGAATCAAAAGCTTTTCATCTTATCACCTCTCCTCTAACTGACTGTCTTCAGCTTCTGTCTCATCGCCGCAATGCTGCATCTCTTACTATCTTTTACTGCTACTTTCATGCCAACTGCTCTTCCGGAACAAGCGAACAGGACTGCCCTCCAAACACACCAGTAACAAAAGACGAAATATCATTATACCTTTCGCCACACTGCACTATCTCGCTAATCTCAGAGACATGCTCCGAAGTTATCGATAATGAGTGGGTGGTTGGCTTGTTTTTTCTTCTTACGTCTCTTTCATATCTCTGCTAATTACCGTCTATTACAAAAGCTTGCTAGAGTGCACCCCGCCTCCCGCCCCCCCTTTTCCCTCCTACCATTTTTCTTTGTGTGTGTGTGTGTGTGTGTGTGTGTGTGTGTGTGTGTGTGTGTGTGTGTGTGTGTGTGTGTGTGTGTGTGTGTGTGAACGCTTCCAGCTTCCAAGAATCGTTGAAATTTTAAGGACGCGTTCCTAGAAGTGAGCAGACTTGTTTCCTGTGTGTGTGTGTGTGTGTGTGTGTGTGTGTGTGTGTGTGTGTGTGTAATTCACCTTCTACGTTGTTGATCATGTGCTGAATTTGTGACCACCACGTATTACACACCATCATCATCATTAATCACCACCGCCACCGCCACCACCACCACCAGTGTTTATAATTTCGTGTCACAACAAAACCCCCTCAATCTGTACACCCACGGCAAAGCACACTGGCTTAGGGCGTCTTGGCTGGCTTGCCCTCGAGTTCATATCTAAGGTTCCCATTTAAAATATTTCTCCCCTTTTATTATTATTATCTGGCCAATTTGTGCGTTGCCGGGTTACAAGCCGCAGCGCCCAGGCTTGTGTGCAGTGTGTGTTCTTCACTATTGTGGCAGGTGACAGTGATTGTTTATACTTGCTAGCTTGACTACCTAATCTGAAATTATTCAACCTGACTAAGCAAATTAACTAAACTTAACTAACCTTACCTAATCTAAGTAAACTTACCTAACCTAACTAAACTTCTAACCTCACCTAATCTAACGAAACTTACCTAACCTCACCTACCTATCTACTTACTTAACCCTATTCTAACCTAACTTAGCCTCGATTAACTAACCTAACCTAACTTATCCTAATCAAACTAACTTAATTTAAGTAACTTAATTTAAGAACTAACTTAATTTAAGAAACCTAACCAAACCCACTTCCTTCCTACCAACCTTACCTAACCTAGATTACTTGTTTTCTTGCTTATGTAACCTAATCTAACCTACTTCCCTACCTAACCTAAATAAATTAATCAAATAAAAATTTCTCTCTCTCTCTCTCTCTCTCTCTCTCTCTCTCTCTCTCTCTCTCTCTCTCTCTCTCTCTCTCTCTCTCTCTCTCTCTCTCTCTCTCTCTCTCTCTCTCTCTCTCTCTAAGCAGGAAAGGAGTAAAATATTTCATGGTCATCTTTTTTTTTTTTTTGAGTAATAAAAAATCGTGCCTTTCATATTATTTAGCAAGCAGACGCAAGCTGAGAATGTGATGGCACGTGAATTCATGACGTGTGTGTGTGTGTGTGTGTGTGTGTGTGTGTGTGTGTGTGTGTGTGTCAGTACTATTCCCTTACCAACTGAAAGCGAGGCCGGGGAGATCAGAGGAGTTACCAAGACGCTTAGAATCATTCAGGGAAAAAAAAAAAAAAAAAAGTGCTTTTGAAATTTGCCGGTTCACTGGCTGAGGAGGAGGAGGAGGAGGAGAAGGAGGAGGAGGATGAGGAGGAGGAGAAGGAGGAGGAGAAGGAGGAGGAGGAGGAGGAGGATGAGGATGAGGATGAGGAGGAGGAGGAGGAGGAGGAGGAGGAGGAGGAGGAGGAGGAGGAGGAGGAGGAGGAGGAGGAGGAGGAGGTGGTGGTGGTGGTGGTGGTGGTGGTGGTTAAAAAAGAAAATGAGGCAAGAGAGAAGTTAAAATGTACCATGGAGGATTTTCTTTGATTTCTCCCTCCTTATTTTCAATCCTAAGATCTAATTCTTTTACACAACTACACCAATGCGAAGTTATACCACTTAACCACTATACACACACCAGCTGTCCCCTCTACACCGTCTCTCTCTCCATAGCAGTCATGCCACTTCTACCATTCACTGTGATGACGCAACACTGCTTTCCTTCCTAATTATTCATCGTTTCAGTGTTTCAGTGTTATGTGTTTGACTATTTGATTGACTGATTGATTGATTTTTTTAAGGGGTAACTTTATTTGATTGACTGATTGACTGATTTTGTTTTAAGGGGGAGAGCAAGAAGTTGAGGGACACTTTATTTATTTATTTATTTTATATGTTTATCTATTTTTCTTATTTATTGTGTGTGTGTATGTGTGTGTGTGTGTGTGTGTGTGTGTGTGTGTGTGTGTGTATCCGTTCTCGGCCTGACACATAAGATAGAGAGAGAGAGAAAAAAAAAAAACTGAATTTCGTCATACATTCCTAATCGTTCTACTTCCCCCTTACCCAATCACTGTGATCCTTCTCGCCTTCCTGAATTAAACTGACCAGTCATCTCTGTGGCCTGTGAAATTGCATCGAGTACTTTTGACACAACTTAGTGGAAGTTAATAGGGTCTTCAAGTGCGTCTCCGCAGTTCTAGTGGTAGTTTTAACAATAATTCAGCACCGAAGACAAAGAAAGAAAAATAAAAAAAACAACATTCATGAAAGCTTGAGTAAATAAATAAAATCTTGTTCTTACGACACGCTTTAATGGAATATACTAGAATTTTTAAAGGTATCTCTCCTGTTCTAGTGGCTGTTTTAACAAGAAATGTGCACCATAGGCAGAAAAAGAGAGAAAAAAATCCATGACCTTTGAAATCAAATCGAGTACTTTTGGCAAGCTTTAGCGGAAGTCACTGGGATTTTTTTCTGGCAAATTAATCTTTGTGGTCTGTGAAAACTCTAAGATCTCATCCCTTTAACACTCCTTCGTCTTACCTTTTAAAGTGAACAGGCTCGCTACGTGTGCCTGTGTATCTTAGCCTAGTTTACCCTAACATTATTCTTACAATTAAATCCACATGTGGCGCCAAAGCACACACACACACACACACACACACACACACACACACACACACACACACACACACACACACACACACACACACACACAGGTAGATATTAAGATGTTACGTTAGGTTGGGTATAAGGAAGGATCACAGTCAATAATACTGGGAGTAGTGTACAGGCCACCGAACAGTACAAAGAAAATTAACACCTCACTGTGGCAGGAAATAAATAAAGCAGGAAAGTACAGTCAGGTATGTGTGGTTGGAATATCGACTGGAGCTTGATGGTGGGTAACAAGGAAGCAGAGGAATTTCTTCTGACGTGGTAGGAGATTTTAATTTGAGAAATATCGACTGGAGTCTGATGGTGGGTAACAAGGAAGCAAAGGAATTTCGTAAGTTAATTCAGGAATATTTTTTAAAACAGGTAGTCGTAGAACCCACAAGGGGGAACAATATTCTAGATTTAATTCTTACTAACAGGGAGGAAGCAGTCACGCAGGTAGAGGTTGTAGGACAGCTAGATAACAGTGACCATTGGGAAATTAGGTACAAATTTAAATGGGAAGAAACTTTTAGAAGCAAAACCTCTAGTAAAATACCTCACTTTATGAGAGCAGATTTTGAGGAATTAAAAAGGTACCTCCAAGGAGTTGGCTGGCAACGGATGCAGGGTGAGGTCAGGTCCGGGACGGAGTTGAGAGAGATAAGGTAGGATGAAAGAGGTGAGGTGAGGCGTGAGGGTGTAGGACAAGAGGAAGGAAGGGGTGAGGTCGAGGCGAGTAGATGAGGGAGTGGAGATGATGGGAGGGGCCGAGATGAGGGGATTAGGTGAAGTAAATGTAGATGAGTTGTATAAATATTTCGTAGATAAATTGCATACAGGTGAGTTAGCAAACATCCCGTATAGAGAAATAAGATCACAGAAAAATGACCCTAAATGGATGACTGCTAGGTTAAAACACTATGTAGGGCGGAAGAGAAGTATATATAAGAGATTAGGGACAGATGAAGAGGTTTTAAGGCCACAATATAATGAATTAGTTAGAACAGTCGGGAGGTTAACGAGGAAAGCTAGGGACAATTATGAATTAAAGGTAGCGAGCAAGGCGAAGACGGATCCCAAGGGATTTTATCAGGTATACAGTACGAAGAATAAGGATACTATATGTCCATTAAAGGCAGCAGATGGGGAGCTGGGGAGGAGATTAGTAAAATTCTGAATGAGTATTTTTTAACTGTCTTCACCCAGGAAAACATGCAGGATATGCCAGATAGTGAACAGATGTTTAGAGCAGATGAGAATGAGAAGCTGACAGATATTTCCATAACTAGGGAGATAGTGGAACAGGAGATAGATAGGCTAAAAAAGTTCAAGACACCAGGATCAGATGAAATATTTCCCAGGAATGCAAAGAGGTTATTAGTGAGCAGTTAGTTTCTGTCTTTAGGAAATCACTTGAGTCGGGTGAGGTACCAGTAATGTGGAGGCAGGCTAATCTTTAAGAAAGGAGACAAAACCTTAGCGTCTAATTATAGACCTGTCAGCTTAACTTCAGTTGTAGGTAAAATGATAGAGTCAATAATAGCGAGGAACATTAGGGAACATTTAGACAAACATAACTTGATAAATCAGTCACAGCATGGCTTCACGAAGGGGAAGTCTTGCCTGACGAACTTGTTAAGTTTTTACAGTAAAGTGTACGAGGCAATAGATAATGGTGATAGTTATGACATCTTATATCTAGACTTTAGTAAAGCGTTTGACAAGGTACCTCATCAGAGACTCCTGAGAAAGGTTAGGGCACACAGGATAGATGGGAAGGTGTTAGGCTGGATAAGGTCATGGCTAAGCGACAGGCGACAAAGAGTTGTAATAAACAGCTCTAAACCCGAGTGGGGTCATGTAATTAGTGGGGTGCCACAGGGATCATTATTAGGGCCATTGTTGTTTTTAATATATATCAATGACTTGGATAGTGGAATTAGTAGTGATGTTAGTAAATTTGCGGATGACAAGGTAGATTAATTAGGTCTGAATCGGATGCCATCGCTTTGCAGGCAGATTTAGATAGGATGAAAGAATGGACGGACAGATGACAAATGCAGTTTAATATCAACAAATGCAAAGTACTTAGCGTAGGTAGAGGAAACCCACACAGCAGGTACATAATAAACAACGAAACTCTGGTAGGTAAAGGGTACGAGAAAGATTTAGGAGTTATAGTTAGCTATGAACTCCGTCTAGGAAGACAATGCATAGAGGCCAAGAAACAGGGCAAATAGGGTATTAGGATTTATTTTTAGGAGTGTTAAAAGTAGAAGGCCCGAAGTAATATTAAAGTTGTATTTGGCGCTGGTCAGACCTCATGTAGACTACGCTGTGTAGTTCTGGTCCCCACATTACAGGAAAGATATAGGTCTATTAGAATCAGTACAGAGGAGAATGACTAAAAGGATACAGAGGATGAGGAGTATTCCTTACGAGGCGAGACTGAAGCAGTTAGATTTACATTCTTTAGAAAGACGTAGGTTAAGAAGGGACCTGATAGAAGTCTTTAAGTGGTATAAGGGTTATAACAAGGGGGATGTAAGTAAAATTCTTAGGATCAGCAACCAGGATGGAACAAAAAATTGCGGGTTCAAGCTTGAAAATTTTAGGTTTAAGAAAGAGATAGGAAGAAATTGGTTCTCAAATAGAATGATAGATGAACGGATTCAGTAATCATGTTGTTAGTGCTAAGACATTAGGGAGCTTTAAGAGAAGATTAGACGGGTTTATGGATGGGGATGATAGGAGGAAATAGGTAGGTATATTTCATACAGGGACTGCCACGTGTAAGCCTGGTCGCTTTCTTGCAGCTTCCCTTATTTCTTATATATATATTGTACCATTGTACCCATAAGTAGGTAAGGATAGGTAAGATAGGAACAGGTAGAATTTTTATTCATGTAGTGTAGGAAGCTTCCATGATGGAAATTTCTATTGTTTAGCATCTGTTGAGATATCGCCACCTAGCTCAGACTGATTACGAGGTGCTGACGATATGTCTCCATCCACTGGTGTTGCCGGCGGCACCTTCGCGTGACAGTTATCAGCCGGCTGGCCGTGCGGCAGTAGTGCCACCAAGCAAGCCTGCCGGTGTACCTCACTTGAACTTCGTACTGTGAGTGTGTGCACAAACTCTGAACAAACTACATAACTAAGTGAAGTAATGTCACTGTTTTACTGATACAAAATACAGTGACATATTGTTAATCTCTCCAGCAATCAGAGACCTAATACCACCGCGTTACTGCACTATCCCGTAATGAGGTGAACTCTTGTTGGTGTAAATTAATTGTACATATTGACGATTCAAATTTTCTTTCAAGCCTCATATCACGCTACCTTAAATCCCAAATGATCCTGCTGTTGGCGCGACATACAGTCGAGTAGGAGAACAATGTATGTATGTATGTGTGTATATATATATATATATATATATATATATATATATATATATATATATATATATATATATATATATATATATATATATATATATACATATATATATATATATATATATATATATATATATATATATATATATATATATATATATATATATATATATATATATATATATATATAAATTTCTTTTTCTTCCCATTACGTCGAGATCCCAAACATACTTTGCCCGCATGCCACCCATCGTCGACCCTCGTAGAAAGCGGTCCGCGTGTCTTGTAACCGGGGGAACGGGATCCAGCGTGTAACATATGACGCAGAAAACGCAAAAAAAAAAAAAATAAATAAATAAAAAAAAAAAATGTAGTTCACCATGAAAACCTACTGATGGTCCATAATTTTATTTTCCCCCTCTCTCTCTCTCTCATCTCTCTCTCTCTCTCTCTCTCTCTCTCCTCTCTCTCCTCTCTCTCTCTCTCTCTCCTCTCTCTCTCTCTCTCTCCTATATTTCAAGGTAATTTGATGTTTTTTTCTCTCCCTTTCAAGATTAATTATTGTCAGCGAGAGAGAGAGAGAGAGAGAGAGAGAGAGAGAGAGAGGAGAGAGGGAGAGAGAGGAGAGAGAGGAGAGAGAGAGAGAGAGAGAGAGAGAGAGAGAGAGAGAAGGTATTTCATTGATACTTATAACCACTCCATCTTTCTCCATATAAAAAAAACACACAAACACCCACAATAAACTCAGAAAAGAAGTTATAGAAGCAGGAAAAAGTACACCAGCTGAAAGAAAAAGTAGATAAATAGACCAGATACAGCGACAGAACCACACAAATATAACTCTCACACATATTTAAACACGTCTCTTCTCCCTTCCCTTACCCCGTCCCTTCTCTTCGCCACTCACTGCCTCACTACCCACGCCCCCAAAACCTGACTAGAAAAGGGGAGCAAAAAAAGGGATAGAAAAGTCACAATAATCCACCAATTGCTCCTCCCCGTGGGTATGCGTGGCGCCACCTGTCGGTCCCTCCGTCAGGTAAGCTAAGAGTACGAGGAAGAGGAGGTGAAGGAGTGAGGGCAGGGTTACTGAGGGGCGTGAGTGAGCGAGTTGTGAAGGGCGTGGGACATGTAACCCATAAGGGAAGCTGTACTGGAGGGTGTGGTAGATGGGGATAAGTCTTTTACTGTTCTATCCTATTTCTTTACGTGGTAGAATGTTATGAAACTCTAGTGGCGGGTGTGTTAGACGGGATAAGTCTTCTACTAGTTAGGTTTCTGAAGCAGGTATGTCTGTCTATGTCTGTCTGTCTACTTCAATGAGCTGTCTGTAAACTATCGATGTAACACACACGAAATGATGAAATAAAGAAAGGAGATGTATGAGGAAGGGAAGGAGGAGGAGTAGCAATGGCAGGGTTGTTAAGAGGCAGGAGTTGAGTGTGTAGAAAAAAATGAAGGCGTTGACCTTTGGTGTTGACCTTAGCGTGTGACACATCAAGAGCCCGCCCTTCGCTTCCTCCCTTCTTCTCATATAGGAAACGTAAATGAATAAATCAAGATGTTGGTATCTGGTCAGTGTACGTATGCAAGCCTGATGTGAGAAGTATTAAGAGCGCCCTTCACTTTCTGCTTCATTCTTCTATATTTTTTTCTGAACGAATCGAATGCACATCACTTCGTTCAGCATTCAGACATTACATAATCAGAAGGCTGCTGATAAAATATATTCTTCAGCTTCAGTTGAGCGTAAAGACCTCAGATTTTCCGAGGCAATTTTCCTTACATAGTTAATTAAGACTCGGACAAAAGGCAAGAATGAGAAAGAAGAAATTTAACGCAAAACTCTTAAAAGATCTCCACTTTAACTCTCTCGCTGCGATACGAAGCAATTAACAACACTAAAAGTAATACATGAAATCTTTATAACCATCTACAAGAAAGAAAGGGATTTAAATGAAGAGATATTGCAATTTAATGATTGGAGGTAGCTGTAGAATAAGTAAAGATGTCTTAGTGGTTAGTAACTGAGGAAAAATGTACCTAATAGCAATAAAAGGAATAATAAGCCAACTCGGGGCATATTTAACTTTCTCGCTTACTAAGGTATTTAACTACAGGAGACTACTGAGTGCACCCACAGCTTTCACTTACGCGCACAACAGCAAGGGTTACACATGTTGAGGAGCTGTGGAGAACAAAAAGAGAGACAGGTGATGCAATAAAAAGACCACTCAAGTTCTTAGAGCAGGCCCTGAGAGCGAGAGAACTGGTGAATGTTTGTTACGAATGACTGAGGGAAGACGATCAAGAGGAGGACAGGGGGTACAAAGTTTATGGAAGGTTTTAAGAAGACAAGGACGGGAGTTACATAAAAACGAAAGAAAATAAGGAAAGCTGCAAGAAGCCATCAGGCCTACACGTGGCAGTCCATGCATGAAGCATACCTACCTGTTTCCACTATCATCCCCACCCATAAATATGTCTAATCTTCTTTTTAAAGCTCCCTAATGACTCAGCACTAACCATATGATTACTGAGTCCATTACATTCATCTACCCCTCTATTTAAGAAGCAATTCCCTCCTATCTCCCTGAACCTAAATTTTTTCAAGCTTGAACCTGTTATTTCTTGTTCTATCCTGATTAATGATCCTGAAAATTTTGCTTTACGTCCCCCTTGTTATATTCTCTATAGCACTTAAAGACTTCAAAGAATTTTAAGCACTGTAGAAGTTCGTCGTGAGCATCTACAAGGAAGAATAAAGAGTAACATTCAGACATGGCTGTGGAGCGAAACAAAATGCCTCAGAGTGATTTGTGATTACAGAACCATGTGGCAGATAACGGTGAAAGAGTTAAGCAGACTCTAGTAAGACATGAGTAAAGTTTTCGAGTGTTTTCACGATTCTAATGATATATAAGAAGAAGAGTTTAACCCTTTAACTGCTATAATTCTTTGTTACCATTCAGACCACAAAAAAAAAATAACAAAAAAAAACTACATGTCAGTTTTGGCTTTTCTACGCTATGGAGTCACTGATGAGACTAGCATAAATGTAAGTTTCTGTGATTCTACGACTAAAATTACGGGAAACACGCTTGAAAATCACAATAACTCTTAGAGGATGATAAAAGTGCAGAATCCTTGGTAACGTATCACTTCGTAGACTAAATGGAAGCAGCCTTGGACCTTGAACATTTTTAGAATAGCGTTTGCAGAAGTCAGCTTGTAATTGGTTATC
>NC_087161.1:5715000-5720000 GCF_035594125.1 Scylla paramamosain
AGAGGGATAAATAGAATGAGCCGTAACAAAAGAAATAAATGGGAAGTAAAGGAAGGGAGAAACGGAATGAACAGTAAGAGAAAAATGAAGAGAAGCAATGATGAAGGGAGGAAGCAAAGGAACAAGGAGTAACAAAGAAGTGAAGGAGGAAAAAAAGAAGAGGAAAGAATAGAATGAGACAACAAAGAAGAGTGAAGCGAAGGAAAAAGGAAAACAGAGAGAGAGAGAGAGAGAGAGAGAGAGAGAGAGAGAGAGAGAGAGAGAGAGAGAGAGAGAGAGAGAGAGAGAGAGAGAGAGAGAGAGAGAGAGAGAGAGAGAGAAAGTGCAACAAAGAAGTGAAAAGAAAGAAAAGGAAAGCGAAAGAGAGAAAGAAAAGGAATGAGATGAAACAAAGAGGTGAAGGGAAGGGAAGGGAAAGTGAAGGGAAGGAAGGAGAGGGAGGGTGGAACAAAATAAGACGTAATAAAGTGAAGGGAAGGGAAGTGAAGAGAAGGGGAGGGGAGGGGAGGGGAGGGCGCACTAAAGTGGTATGGGCGCCTACATAATGATAACAATCTTTACAGGTACCGCTAGAGAGAGAGAGAGAGAGAGAGAGAGAGAGAGAGAGAGAGAGAGAGAGAGAGAGAGAGAGAGAGAGAGAGAGAGAGAGAGAGAGAGAGAGAGAGAGAGAGAGAGAGAGAGAGAGAGAGAGAGAGAGAGAGAGAAGGGGAGAAGAAAGAAAAGGGAGGATAGAAGAGGAGAAGAAGGGAAGAAAAGGAAAGGAAAGAACAAGGGGAGAAGTGAAGGAGAGGAGAGGAGATGGGGAGAAGAGGAGGAGAAGGGAAGAGGAGGAGAAGGGAAGTGGAGAAGGGAAGAAGGGAAAGGAAGAAGGGCAGGAGAAGGGAAGGGGAGGAGGAAGGAGAAGAGAAGAAGCAGAAGAGAAGGAGAAGGGAAGGGAAGGGAAGGAAGGAGAGAAGAAGGGGAGGAGAAGGGAAGACGGGAAAGAGAGAAGAAAGGGAAGGGAAGGGAAGGGAAGGGAAGGGGAGAAGGGAAGAAGGAGGAGAGGAGAGGGGAGGATGTTTGACTATTACCACGCTAATTGTCCATCTAATCTCCCCTTCCCATCTCACACTCTGTCCACCCCTGCCTCGCCTCCCTGCCACCACCTTGCTGTCACTCTGCTCCTGTGTTTAGCTCCCCGTCTGTCTGTCTGTCTGTCTGTCTGTCTGTCTGTCTGTCTGTCTGTCTGTCTTACCTGCTGTTAACACTGTTCTATCCACTACGTCACTACTATCATTATTTTTTTTATCTTACGTATTTGTTTATTGTTTATGAGGGTTTATGGTCAAAGACGACGACAACAACAACAACAACAACAACAACAACAACAACAACAACAACAACAACAACAACAACAACAACAACAACAACAACAACAACAACAACAACAACAACAACAACAACAACAACAACAACAACAACAACAACAACAACAACAACAACAACAACAACAACAACAACAACAACAACAACAACAACAACAACAACAACAACAACAACAACAACAACAACAACAACAACAACAACAACAACAGAAGATGCTAATTCTAAACAAAATTGCCCCCCACAAAAAAAAATAATAATAATAATCTCAAAATCACAAAAAATATCTTGAAAACCTGCCCTTCGTATCTTCCTCCCCTCCCTGCCTCCCTTCCCTCTCCCTACGTCCCTCCCTACCCCTCCTTCCCTGCCCTTCCCTTCCTCTTTCTAGCATCCGTTACAGCCACGACATGTTCAGCTGCTGTCCGTGATGAAAGAACACAGCAAGGACATGGCTGGGACACGCTGAAAGGTGAACAAGTAACAGACAGGTAGAGAGTATGTATGGCAAACTTAATGATTATACAAGGAAGGGAAGATAAGACATACAGGGATAGATAGATAGCTTTACAGGGATCCATGGAAATAAATAGGCTGATGATGATGATGATGATGATGATGATGATGATAATGATGATGATGAAAGGAAAGAGAAAGTGACTGAAGGGTAAAAAAAATGAAGGAAGTTCAGAAGGAAAAAAAGGGAGGTTGTAAAGTGTATTGGGATAGGAGGAGGAGGAGGAGGAGGAGGAGGAGGAGGAGGAGGAGGAGGAGGAGGAGGAGGAGGAGGAGGAGGAGGAGGAATCGAGTTATGGAAATGAGTAAAGGAAAAGGGAAGCAAGGCATCTATGGAAAGTAAAAGAAGAATGCTGTCAATGAGAGAGAGAGAGAGAGAGAGAGAGAGAGAGAGAGAGAGAGAGAGAGAGAGAGAGAGAGAGAGAGAGAGAGAGAGAGAGAGAGAGAGAGAGAGAGAGAGAGAGAGAGAGAGAGAGACAAACACACAGAAACAAAGAAAATAAAGGGAAGAAGGAGGGAAAACTAAACAAAAAAGGAACTGGAAAAAAAATAAGAAAATGAAGGAGAAAAAGGGAAAGGAAATGGGGAGGAATAACGGTACATGGGAAGAGAGAGACACGCACACATAGGAGGGGAGAGGGGAACTGACACACACACACACACACACACACACACACACACACACACACACACACAAGACAAGTAAGGAGAGGGGAGAGGGGAGGGGGGTGGAAGGGTCACACCTGAAACAAGCAATAACGGTGAGCCTTGAGCCAATCACACGCCAGGCCAGGTAAGGAGAAGGGAGGAAGGGAAAAGTTACCTAGACGAGTACCCCTCTCCCCCTCTCTCTCTCTCTCTCTCTCTCTCTCTCTCTCTCTCTCTCTCTCTCTCTCTCTCTCTCTCTCTCTCTCTCTCTGCTATTGCTATTTCTATCATCTACTACTACTACTACTACTACTACTACTACTACTACTACTACTACTACTACTACTACACCTGCCGTCGTAAAGGTGACATCAATTAGTGAGCTTTATTGACCATGCTTTCACATTTTTCTCATTTTACGGTTTTTATTTTTTTATATTTTTTCATGGGTGTGCGTGAGAGAGAGAGAGAGAGAGAGAGAGAGAGAGAGAGAGAGAGAGAGAGAGAGAGAGAGAGAGAGAGAGAGAGAGAGAGAGAATGTCTTTAATTGACTTGGAATGTTCTCTCTCTCTCTCTCTCTCTCTCTCTCTCTCTCTCTCTCTCTCTCTCTCTCTCTCTCTCTCTCTCTCTCTCTCTCTCTCAAGAATCTTGCATAAGCTTATTTAAATGGAAATAAACTGTGTGTGTGTGTGTGTGTGTGTGTGTGTGTGTGTGTGTGTGTGTGTGTGTGTGTGTGTGTGTGTGTGTGTGTGTGTGTGTGTGTGTGTGTGTGTGTGTGTTGCACAACAAAAAAAATCAACAAAAAATGGCTCTTGCACATTTTTTTTTCTGTTCGAACAAAAAAAAAGAAAAAATGAAAACAAAAAAGAAAAAGAAAGTCTATTCTGAAGTCACCGTATTTTGCCCGTTGCATTCGTGTTATGATTTTCTTTTCTTTCATCTTTTATTTCCTTCTTGCTGTTTTTTTTTTTTCTTTTCCATGTCTGTGAAAAAGGAAGATACAAAGGGAAGGCAGGATTACACGTAAAGAAATAAAACACGAAAATAAAAAGGCGGAAAGGAGGAAAGGAAGGAAAGAAGGAAGGAAAAAGAGACTGAAAAATAGAAAAATAAAGAAAATAGGAGGAAAAAACAAAAATAAAGAAAAAGAAAGAGAGAGAGAGAGAGAGAGAGAGAGAGAGAGAGAGAGAGAGAGAGAGAGAGAGAGAGAGAGAGAGAGAGAGAGAGAGAGAGAGAGAGAGAGAGAGAGAGAAAGCATATAATTTAAAGTACTTATAAATCACTACTATTGCTTCTTTCTACTTACCACCACCACCACCACCACCACCACCACGACCACCACCACCACCTTGCTGACATTACGAGCCAGCAGGTATATGGAGTCGTGTAGTGAAAGCTCCCTGACCCTTCTGCCCTTCCCCTTCCCTCCCTTCCCCCTGCCAGCGCCCTGCTCCTGCCCCGCGGTCACCATTCTACCTCTAAGGGCGCAGCGGGATTCGAACAATGGTGTTTGAAGAATGAAATGAGAGATTGTTACCAGTGTGCCTACCGACTTTTGTACAGGACTTTTATTTTCTTTCTCTTCCTCCTCCTTTTTCACTTTCTTTTTTTCATTTTTTCGCTTTTCTTATTTTCTTCGTCTTTCTCCTCTTGCCTTTTTTTATATTTCTTCCTCCTTTTCTTTTTTTCTCTTTCCTTTTTTTTTTTTCTCTCGTCTTGTTTATTTTTATCCTCTTTTCCGGTTCTTTCTTATATCCCACCCTTCTTTTTTTCTTCTTCTTCCTCCTCCTCCTCCTTTTCTTTTCTTTGTTCTTCTTTTTCTAATCTTTCTTACCCTGTTCACTTTTCTTCTTTTGTTTTGGATTTATCTTCGTATCCTATCCTTCTTTTCTTCTTCCTCCGTCTCCTTTCATTTTCTTTTCCTTCTTGTTTTCCTAGTCTTTCTGGCCCTGTTCATTTTTCTTTTTTTCTTCTGTATTTTTTTTTTCGTATCCTCTCCTCTTCTCCCTCTTCCTTCTCCTTCCTTTCTTTTTTTCTTTTTTCTTCGTCTTTCTCCTCTTTTTCTTGATGACTTTCGTAGCCCGCCCTACTTTTCTTTCTTCTTCCTCTTTCTTCTTAATTTTCCTCTTTTTTTCTTGGTCTTTTGTTTCTCTTCCTCCTCCTCCTCTTCTTCTTTGAGCTCTCCTCTGGTTTCTTCCTTCCTCTGTTTATTCTCCTCCACTTTTCTTTTCTCTTCTTTTTTCACCTCATGTTTTTTATCATCTTTCTTCTTTTATCTTTTACTTCCATTTTTATCTTCATCTTCCTCTTTCTTCTCTTTTCTTTCATTTTATTTTTTTATTCATCCTTCTCCTTTTCATTTTTTTTAAATTTTTTTTGTCGTCCTGTTTTTTTTTTTTTTTTATTCCCCTCCATCACCTCTCTTCCTTTTCTTTTTCCTCTTCGTCTTTCTCCCTCATACCTCATCGTTTTAA
>NC_087161.1:5722500-5735000 GCF_035594125.1 Scylla paramamosain
GCATCCCCTCTTCTCTTTCTCCCTCACGCCTTCATTACTACTCTCCATCTCTCCCTCTCTCCATCTGCACCACTCCCTGTCTCCTTCAGCCTCCCGCTCTCACTCCATCCTTCCTTCTCTCGCTCTCTTCATACCTTTTCCCTTCCATTCTTACCCTACGCTCCTCCCTCTCTTTTTCTTTTCCTCCTTCACACACACACACACACACACACACACACACACACACACACACACACACACTGCAAATCTCCCCTTTCTACCTCCCTCCTCACACACACCCTCATTTCTCACTTCTCCACACCTCCCTCTCCCCCTCTACATCAACCTCTCTTTCTCTCTCTCTCCCTCCTGTAGGTGGTGGACACGGACTACGAAACCTACTCCTGTGTCCACTCCTGCATGTCCATGATGGGCTTCCGCGCCGCCTTCTCCTGGATCGTGGCCCGGCGCCCCACTCTGGACCCCGCCCTTATCGCCCACTGCAAGGATCAGCTGCACAAGTGGGATATCGATACGTCCACCATGCTTCCCGTCAGGCAGGGCAAGGTGAGGGGTGTGAGAGGAGAAGGTGGTGGCGAGGGAGTGATGGGGTGAGGATGTGAGGGTGGGGAGATGTTACCGCCACCAGTGGTGCTGGCAGTTAGGGAAGTAACGATGGAAGAAACAGGTGTGTAAAGACAAGACAAATATGTATGCTAAATAACATGTTCTGTGTTACGAAAGTTAAAATGAACTAGTATATTAAGTTCTGGTGCTATGAAAGTTAAGTAAATGAGAAATGTAATGAAACTGAGAATGAGAGTGGTGAAGATGTAAGGTGTGGCTACACTGTGGTAGTGAGGCTCGTGATTACTGGGAGAAGCGTCACGCGTGGACGCAGCAGTAAAACGAGATGAGGAGGGACGGTGACATGTGGGAGGGGTGAACTATCGCTGACCTAAGGGTAAGACGTGCAGGCGTGAGGCGCCGAGGGCCAGCAGGGACGAAGCCCGGAGGGACAGATCCCTTTGTACCGCCACCGCGTTCCTGTGTGACTACTTCAGGCAAGATCAGACCACTACAATATACAATAAGCAGGTGTTGCTTGGTGACAGGCCTCCTAAAGACACCAAACACGTGAGTTCCACATCTGTATTACGAGGGGTCGACTGCCCTAATTGTCATACTGCGTGATTAGTGATGCGTTAGGTTGATACAGCACTCAGTGGTTAGCAGTGCTACGCACGTCTTGTGTTTATTTTGCATGTCTTCAGGTTTGACCGAATGCAATAAACGATTCGCGTCACCGTGCGGGTCTAAAATCCTTTAGCTGCCTTCGGGGAGGTAAAGGAGGAATAAGGAAAGCTGTGAGGTATGAGGGTAAGGGGGATGTGAGGGTGGGTAAGGGGAAGAGTAGGATGTGAGGTATGCAGAGAGAGAGAGAGAGAGAGAGAGAGAGAGAGAGAGAGAGAGAGAGAGAGAGAGAGAGAGAGAGAGAGAGAGAGAGAGAGAGAGAGAGAGAGAGAGAGAGAGAGAAGGGGGGGAGGGAGGGAGGGAGGGAGGGGGGAGTGTTAACTGATGTTTTGTTGGTAGTTCATTTTGGTGTCTATTGTCTTCTAATGTTTTCTTCTTCACTTTTCTCGTTGTCTGGTATTTCTCTCGATTTAATTGGCTGTTTTTTTTTTTTTTTTTTGTCTTTTCATTTCTGCTTTCCACTTCTGCAAGTTTAGTTTATCCATTCTTTACTTGTCTACTGCCTAATTAAAAGTAAAGGCAATGTAATATATTTAAAAAAGTCACCCATATGTATTGTTTATTTTTTGTAATGGATTGAAATAGAAAACTGATTTGGTTAAAGGTAGACACTAGTAAATGTAGAAAAATCTATGATACACCTGCAGACTGTAAATACATAAGCATCTACGAAATAAACGAATAAAAATACAATATCTAACTAAATTTCTAACACGAAAAATAACAAATAATCGTATTCGAGGATAATCAAATTTGTCACAACTGTTTCTCCTTTTACATGAGAAACTTAACTCTTTGGGCAAATTAACAAATTAACATATTTTCATGGATGTATTCTCTCATTTACCTTCCCACTCCCTTCCCCTTCCCGCTTTCCCCGCATCCATTGCTGGTGTCCCTCAATATTATTAACATTTCTCCTCTGATCCGTTTCCTTTCAATTTTCTTTCTTTTCCTTTCACTTACTCACTCATTTCTAAAACACATCCTTCCTTTCCACCAATCCACTTCCCTTCCATTCACTCGCTCCCTCATCCACACTCACCCATTCACTCACTCACTCACTATCCCTTCTTCCTTTTATTTCCATCTTTCCTTTCACTCACTCAACCAGTCACCCACTCTTTCCTCCAATCATTCACTCACTCAGTCACTCACCCAAACTCACCTTCTCAAACACTCACCTAATTATCCAACCAACCCAATCAACTCAATCACTCAGCCCATCACGTCCCTACAGAACTGCCCCTACATGAACAAGCTGGACGCCGTGCTGGACTACAGTGCGCGAATTCAGGCCAAGGCGAGGGCGCGGGAGGTGGCCGTGAACAAGGTGAAGATTGACGTGACCGCGGAGGGCGTGCAGACCGTCACTGACCACCGCCACCACACTGAGGTAGGAGGAGGAGGAGGAGGAGGCGGAGGAGGAGAGAAGTAGGAGGAAATAGTGAAGGCTACAACTGTATTAATACTACTACTAACACTACTACTACTACCACCACCATCACCACTATTACCATCACCACCACTACTACTACTACTACGACCATCACCCGCAGGAGGAAATGGACGAGGAGCGGGTGGAGAGCAGCGTTCCCATGCCTGAGATGAGCGAGAAGGAGGTGGTGGTAGTGAATGAGGTGATGCCCAACATGAGGGCGCAGCACACAGGTCAGAAAAAAAGAAAAAAATAATAATAAAATGCTATCCTTGAGAAAATTTGTCATTCCCTTCAAACATACAGAAGTAAAATTGGATCAGGAACTAATTGCAATCAGGAAACAATCGTGAAATAATTGTCTTCTGGAAACACTCGTGAACTAACTGCCTTCCCTTCCTCCACAGAGAAACAGGAGCCCAACGGGAGTGACGTGACCACCCCCAACACGGGCCTGCTGGTGCTGCTGCTGGCTGCCATCATGATCCTAGTGACGGCACCGCCCTCCCTAACCTAGTGTGTGTGTGTGTGTGTGTGTGTGTGTGTGTGTGTGTGTGTGTGTGTGTGTGTGTGTGTGTGTGTGTGTTCTATGACAGCCGTGTGTATGAGATAAAAGACGGTATTCTCACAAGTTCTTATCTTATCTCAACTTGTTAAAACAGCTTTACTGGAAATGACTGGGAGTCTCAAGGGTATGTTCATGATTCCAGTGATAGTTGAGTAAGCACTCTGAACCACTGATGGGAACAAGAACACGTGGAGATCAACTAAATAACCACTAAGGCCTTTGAAAACTCCCCATGTCGGAATCTGAAGTGTTTCAGAATACGAGCCAAAGAGATGAAGCTTCAAGTCAAACTGAGGTCAGCGCGTGTCAAGATGAGAAAAGAGAAGAGGAGTGTGTGGGCAGGAGAGTGCTGTGGATGGGTCTATCCGGCAGGTGAACATAAGAACATAAGAGAAGCTACAAGAAGCCACCAGGCCTACACGTGGCATTCCCTAGAGAGGAAGACCTGAGAGAGGGCTTATGGATACAGTAAAACACATGCTTGTAATGGCTGTGACTAAGGAAGGCGCAGAGAGCATGTAGAAGACTGATCCGCTGTGGCGACACCTGACGGGAGAAGATGAAAGAAGGAAAGCAAGAAGACTGCGAAGACTTAGTAGAAAAAAAAAAAAAAACTTAGATAATTTTACAGACTGACAGATACTGATCGCCTGTCCTTTGTTTTGGGACACGTGGTGGGGTGTTGAAGTTTTGATGTTATTATAGAGTTCCTAGATGATGAGAGAGGGATGAAGAGTTGCCTGGATAGTGAAGTGAGGTGCACGAGGTATAGTCAGGATAGAAATCTAATATATTGTACTTAAAGCGTGTAAAGTTTGTTGCCCTCCACACTGTTTCCTCTTTGACATTGAAATTCCTATACATGTATTTTCTTTGGCATTCTATATGTATAATTTTGTTATATATACTACCTCCTCCTCCTCCTCCTCCTCCTCCTCCTCCTCCTCCTCCTCCTCCTCCTCCTCCTCCTACTACTACTACTACTACTACTACTACTACTACTACTACTATTACCTTGGCATTTTGTATAATTTCGTCATATATATATATATATATATATATATATATATATATATATATATATATATATATATATATATATATATATATATATATATAATATATATACCACCTATTCCCCCCCTCTAATTTTCCTCCTCCTCCTCCTCCTCCTCCTACTACTACTACTACTACGACCACCACCACCACTGCTGCCGTTACTCGTACGGCACCCCGCAGCGTGCCACACCCACACATCAGAGGGATGCTGTGTGCTGTACATGTTCTGTTGACGCATGAAATAGATGTTTGAGACGCGAGCTGTGTTTGGTGCACCCTTCACACCCTAGCAGGCGGCAAATCACCTTTCACCCTACCCAGCTCACCCATCACCCTAGGAACACCCTTCACCTTACACAGCACACCCGTCAGCCTACACACACACCCATCACCCTAGGCACATCACCCTACACAACACACCCATCACTCTAGGGCCTAGGAACACCAAACCCATCACCCACCAGCCATGAATCTACTCTCCTCACCCTACACCCAAGAAGACAGCACATCCATGAAACCCATCACTCTATATCTACACCCTCCCTTATTCTCTCTCTCTCTCTCTCTCTCTCTCTCTCTCTCTCTCTCTCTCTCTCTCTCTCTCTCTCTCTCTCTCTCTCTCTCTCTCTCTCTCTTTTTCTTTTTCTCTGTCCCTTTTTTTTCGGAATGTCTATGCAAACTTTCATTAATATTTTTATCTAACTACCCGCTTATCTATTTTTCTATCTGCTTATTTTTCTTTACAGTGCTAACAAAGGCTGTCTATAGAAGTAAAAAAAAAAAAAATAATAAACAAAAATAATTCACCTAGATTAACCATGACCACAAAAATCTCAGTAGCACAGGTTACTGGTGGCTCGGTGCTACATATTCACAGAGGTCACTTCAGCTCAGCCTCCTCACATTACAGTGATTAATGTTCCGCAGGCGAGGCAGCGAGGGTCTGGCGCCACCTTAGTAGACACCCCAAAGCAGCCCACGTCCCGAGGCTCAGTGATGCCGGGCCGTGACGGGGTGGGTGCTTTGTTTTGGTAGTAAATGCACACGGAGAGACGGACAGATGCAGGTGGGCACACACGCGCTGGCAAGGAAGTTAGTAAGCACATATACACAAGCATCTCTCTCTCTCTCTCTCTCTCTCTCTCTCTCTCTCTCTCTCTCTCTCTCTCTCTCTCTCTCTCTCTCTCTCTCTCTCTCGCTTGCTCGCTCGCGCGCGCACACTCTCTCAACATCAGAATCACGTCATCTAGAAGGTTCCCACACAATCCCTCTCTCACTGCTGACTCACCACGCCACGCCAGCTACTGAACTGAACAAAGGGCGAGCAGAGAGAGGAGACAAGTAGCAGAACTTTATTTTTCCTGATTTTTTTCTCCTTGGACTGTCTCCCTTGTGTATATAAAAAAAAAAGAAAAAAAAAAGTAGAATAAATAAATAAAAATCGGTGATCTTAGAACGCATACGAACAATAAAATACGTAAAAGCAGAATTTAAAAAAATAAATAAATAAACATAACACAAACATTCGATCACACGATGTTTAGGTAAGTTGCAAAGGAGATTTAAAGAACAAATAAGTGATCATGTCGAGGCACACGTGGGGTTCAATGCGTCCACCCAGCACGGTCACCAAGCCAGTCGTGAAATGGGTCACTGACTGAGCTGCACGTGGGGAGTAAGCGGTCACGAGGGACGCCAGAAGACTCGGGGCGGCGTGGTGTGAGTGGTGCAATGTTATGGCCTGGCGGGGCTGTGGTGGCGCCAGCTGGGGTCCGGCCTGCATACTGGTATTTCCCAGCTGCACGAGCATACTGGTTCATAAAGCGCTTCTTTGAGTTAGGTCAGGTCAGGTTGGGTTAAAACTGAAATCAGCCGTCGTAATTTTGTGCGGGAATCACAATGCGAGTGTTATCGTGAAAATGTCATAGTTAGTTTTAGAGCAACAGCCGAGTGTCACCCCAGGGAGGCAGACGAACCGGTATACAGATGGGAAAAATGCGTCCGGGCCAAACATTTCCCCTCGTTTTCCCAGATTTTTTCCTTTCTTTTTTTTTTTTTTTCTGATGTCTGTGTGGAGGTGAAAATATTCCTCCCGTTCTTCCAGTGTTTCTATCATATGGTTCAGGATGGCCCAGTACATTGTGGAGAGGCGGCTCAGAGTTTAAAAAAAAAAAATAATGATAATAATAATAAATAGATAAAAGAAGGGATGGAGGAAAGCCCGCTACTTTTCTCCTCCTTAAAAAAATAAATAAACAAAAAAGTAAAAGTCTATAGTTCAGCAGACACCTTAGTTAAAGAGTAACAGGCCTCCTGGTATTATGACCATGAGAACATGAAGGAAACTACACAATTCCGTGGCACTCCCGGCATAAACCACTCTCACCTACTTTCACATCATCATCTTCATCTATAAATTTGTCTGATATTCTTTTAAAAGCTTCCTAATGACTCGGCACCGACAACCTGATTACTGAGTCTATCCCATTCATCTACCACTCTATTCAATTCTCTCCTATCTTTTTTAAATCTAGCCTGATCATTGAACCCATTAATTCTTGACCAATCTTTGTCTGACCATGAGGATTTTGCTTATGTCACCCTTGCTTTATCTCCCTGCTTTCTCGTGTGTCTCCTTATCACCTTCATCCATAAATCTGTCTAATCTTTTAAATCTCCGAAAGGACTCGACACCAACCTGAGCTTTCAAAGGTCACGCAAATGTATGGATGAGGATTATTTTATGTCTTATCTTTATGTTTTGGCTGCTTAAGGTCGCCATTTTGATCACTCGTCTCCACCTGACAGTCTTGAGCCGCTTCTGTCACACCCACCAACGCATGTCTTTCTTCAGGGCATCCGTCAACCTTCTCCTTGGCTCTCCTCTCTTCCTCCTGCCTGGTGGGTATTCAAAAGGCCTCTGCTCTTCCCCTGCACTCTTACGTCCTCCACTTGCCCAGCTTATTCATATCATCCTCATCCATAACTTCGCCTAATTTTCTTTTAAACTTTCCTAACTGGCAAGCAGATCGGTGCAGAGTCATTAGGGACCTTTAAGAGAAAATGAGTCTAGTTTATGGATGAGGATGACAGGTGGAATTAAGCAGGTAAGCTTCACACGTGGCCTGCCATGTGTAGACTTGATGGCTTCTTGCAACTTCCCTTATTGTCTTATATGTTCTTATCTCTTCTCCACTCCCTGACCGTCCATTAATTCACTAACGTATCCGAACAGTGCCGTTCCTACACCCACCCACAGCAGCACCACCCCAGCAGCAGGTAAGCATGAGTAAGCACACCCACCACTCACACACTCCACAGAATGCTGCCTAAAACACCGCGGGAGGGGGAGGGGGAGGGTGGAGGAGGAGAAGCTATTGCCAGTAATCAAGTAATCTGCCACATTACTTCCACTGTGTTTTGCGTCTTACTTTCAATCTCTACTCCTCCAATAAGAACATAAAAACCACAAGAAAATAAGGGAAACTGCTACAATTCGCTAGGCCTACACGTGGCAGTCCCTCATGACATACCTTATTCCTACTTACCATCCCCATCCATAATTCTGTCTAATCTTCATTTAAAAGCTCCCTAATGACTCATCACTAACAACCTGATCACTGAGTCCCTTCCATTCATCAATCACTCTATCTGAGAACCAGTTTCTTCCGATCTCTCTCTTTTAGATGTAAATGTATCAAACTTGAACCCGTTATTTCTTGTGTATCCTGATTACTGATCCTCAGAATTTTCTTTATGTCACCCTTGTTACATTCCCTATACCACTTATAAGACATCTATCTATCTATCTATCTATCCATTTACCTATCTATCTATCTATATATATGTCTATCTACCTCTCTACCTATTTATCTATTTATTTATCTACCCATCTATCTATCTATTTATCTGCTAAAAATCTATTAATTGTCGGGCTTTGCAAGGAGGCTGTCAGCGAATTAGAGAACTTAACTACTTGACGGCTTTGGTTTTTAGATTGATAAATATATTATGACGCATGTACGTTAGTTTGGCGACAAAGCTGGAGAGGCGAGTCTGAGATGGTGTGGGCGTGTCAGGAGGGGAGACGAGGAATGTGTGGGGAGGAGGATGGTGGAGATGCGTCTACCAGGGAGGAGAAAGAGAGGAAGATTTGAGAGAAGGTTTATGGACGCAGTGAAAGAAGGCAACGCTTATCACGGGCGTGACTGAGGAAGGAACAAAAGACAGAAAGCGTTGGAGAAAATTGATGGCGGGGTTGATGACGGTAGATGCCGGAAAATGAATAAATAAATGAATGAACAAATAAATAAATATATAAATAAAAGTCGTGGAGCAAGTTTAGAGTAGAATTTCGAGTGACACTTCAAACAAAAGGAGTGATGGATTAGTTTAAGTTTATCAGCGATTGTAGTTTTACCTTCGCTGAACAGAATGAAGTAACAAACCTCCTGACGGCAAAGTCTAGACTGGCACCTTTAAAAGCTTCCACCATACCACGCCTAGAACTAGCTGGAGCATTAGAAGCAGTGAGACTTGATAAGCTATTGCGAGAAGAGTTACAAATGCTACTGGAGCAATCGGTTTTCTAGACAGACAGTACCATCGTGTTGTGGTATCTATAAAAGTTCTGCAAAAAGATTCCAGATATATGTAGCCAACAGAGTAACGAAGATTTCAGAACACACCATATCAACCCAGAGGAGACATGTGCCCACCACGGAGAACACTGGGGATGTTGCTTCTAGGGGAATGACAGCAGACGAACTGTTTACTGAAGAGTGATGGTGTGAAGGACCTGCTTTCCTGTACTTGGAGGGTTCTAGTTGGCCAAAGCAGCCTGTGTTTAACTGTGCTGAGTTAGAGCAGATGGCCGAAGTGAAGAAATCTCCATTAGTGTGTACAACAAGGACCGAGGAAGATCATTTGGGAAGGTTTCTACATTACTATTCCCCCTGGCACAGCATGAAAAAGGCAATGGCTTGGTTCCTTAGACTCCGACAGATCTTACGCAAGCAACCGTACCTGAAAGGCCCGCTTTTAGGAAAAGAAATAAGAGCTGCTGAGGAAGCAGTTATTAAGCATGCCCAGACAGTATTTTTGCATGACAAAATCCCCTGTCTTGGGAAACTGAGCCTCAAGAAGTCTGCTCCTGGCTTGTTACTGGTCGGAAGAAGGATGGCTAATTCAATGCAAGACGATTACACCAAGTATTAATTCAGGGTTCCGCACGAACATCCAGCAGCTAAACTCATCATAGAAGACTTGCACGAAAGATCTGGTCACTCTGGGGTAGAACATGTACTAGCAGAGAGCAGAAGACGATACTGGATTCTCAAAGCAAGGAAACCAGTGAAAAAAACAGTGCACCAATGCATTACCTGTAAGACGTTGTGGGGAAAAACAGTAGTCCAGCGGATGGTGAACCTACTAGCAGCTCGAGTTACTCCATATGAACCGCCTTTCACCAGGGGCACCAAGGGCAAGCGGAAGTGAGGAGGCATGCTACTTGACCGCTGAGTGTGGCTGAATGACTGATGATAAAGTATTGATGATGAAATACTGACCCAGGTGAAGTAACAAGTGGCACAGAGGTATCACCAATGACGGGGACTTAAGACTGAGGGCGAAATAAACACAATAGAAGTGAATGCGACTAAACGACTCGTGATAAAACAGTTAAAAAATACTGAGTCAGATGAAGTAAAAATGTCAGTGTTACCAGCAAAGGACGCAAGACTAAGTGCAAAACAAAAACAGCGGGAGTGAGTGCGGCTTGCTACTCGACTACACTGACTGACTAAACGATTGATCATAAAGAATTGATGATAAAACATTGACTCGGACGAAGAAAGAAGTGGCGCAGTGTTATGGGCAATCAGAAGACTTAAGACTGGAGACGAAATAAACAAAGTGGACGTCAATGCGGCTTGCTACTCGACTACACTGACTGGACGACTGATGAGAAAGTACTGATAATAAAACAGTGACTCAGATGAAGAAAGAGGAGTGTTATCGCCAGGGAGAACATCTATGACTGGGGGCGAAGTGAATACAGTGGAGGCGAGGGAGGCTGTTCCGAAAAGTGTGAAATTATATAACTACTTCCTTTGTAGCCAAAATAAGATAAGGTAATTTATTTGTCACATTGATATACAGTAATGTACATCAATGTGAAAATTTTTAAGGCTACAGACCCCAAATATAAATAAATATGCAGTATACAGTATAGACTATAGTACAGATGAACATAATTAAACAGGAAGTATAGTTTTATATGTACGCATGAGGTTGTACGTGACTTTAAACTACCCCGTGCTGATCTAAGATGTACTGAGCTCTACCTAAAATTAATTTCATACTGCAAAATAATTTGTTTTGTTTTTTTACAATAAAGGGCATCATATCTTATCTTATCTGACCGTGACTTCGCGACTGGTTATAAAATGGTGCCACGTACACGTCATAAAGCGGCCGTGCAGAGGACAAAGCAGAGGTGCGGCTTGGTGACACTTCCGCCCCCTGCCTCCCTCACACCTCCCTCGTGCCTCTTGTCTCCTTACAAAACCCAGCCCGGCGCCGGCCAACAGCTTCGCATGGCCTTGCAGTTCGGGGCGCCTCATGGTTATTCCACGAGCTCCCAGTCTTCCTCACAGTTGCCAGGGCGCTGCAAAGGAGAGGAACACCATCTGTGCACCTGCCGGGCCTCACGTCGCCTGGCCAACCGCCTCCCTGCGATGGTTTTGTTCGTGCGCTTCATTAATTGGCTGGGCGGAAAGTTGTGCGGAGTAGGGTTTTGAAACACCATTGGTTGTGGCAGTTTTGTGCATTGCATTTTAAGTATTTTATCTATTCATTCATTTATCTGTTTATCTATCTCTCTACCTATCTATTTATTTGTTTATTTATATATATTTTTTTTTATTTATCTATCTATTTATTTATTTATTTATTTACTTATTTATTTACTTATTAATTCATGTACGTATTAGGACGATCGGCAAATGGAAAAAAAGAAAGTGGGTTAAACATCGCTTATATTTCTATTTCCCCCCAAAAAAATTAACAAGAGAAATTCAAAGATTATCTATCAGGGAGAACAGGAGAGGAAAAAAAAGAAAAGACGCTAATAATACCGTCCACTCCCTCCCTCCCCCACCCCCCAAAAAAAGAGGATCAAAGAGAGGAAAGCAGCTTATTTTCTGAGGTATCCTGATAATCTTCTTTTGAAGTAGGGATGGGAAATAAATAAATAAACAAACAAACAAACAAACAAACAAACAAACAAATAACAGAAATAAGAGTTGAGTTCCCGAGTTCACCAGCAAAAGGGATGAAGGAGTGAAGGTACTGGCTGACTCTTGCATTAATGAGGTGGATAGAATAGGGATGAGAGTTAAGGAGAAAGTTTCAGGTCTTTATCTTTTCTGTGAGGTTCGTAATGCTTGTGTTAACCCTTTGACTGCTATTTAGTACTACACCTTTCCTTAATTAGTAATCACTCTCAAGCATTTCTACTTGTTCTACAGTCACCTCCAATTTTTAAACTGGATAAAAATTGTAAAGTCTAATTTTTTTTTTTTTTTTTTTGTCTCCTTTACTGTAGATGCCTATAAAGATTCCATGCATTACTTCTGGTGCTGTTAACCGTTTCGTATCGCAGTGAAAGGGTTAATTTATATACTTGTGCCATGTGCCTTTTTTTTTTTTTTTTACATAAGAGGGGAACCGGCCAAGGACAAGAAAAGTGTAGAAAAAAAAAGCCCACAGAGGCGCCAGTCGACAAAAACGTCAGAAATTATCATCGAACACTGAAGGGTAAGTGTCTTGAAGCGGCCCTCAGCACACTGGCCTCAACCAAGTGCCCAGACAAGAAATACTGGAGGCCATGCAATCAGGCAATATGAAGAGAAGGTAAGGCGAGTCTTGTTTGCTTTGATGTTGTTCCCTTACGTGGTGGGGAACGCTCAGGTGTAAGTCAGGTATGAGGACTGTTGGAGCTACGTGTTAAAAGTAATATCTTATCGTTTCTACTTATCCCTTCTCATCCTCCATCACTTTGTTTCCATATCCATCCCCACCTCCTCCTTCTCCTCCTCCTCTTCCTCCTCCGACTCCTCCTCCTCCTCCTCTTCCTAGTTGCAGGTTTAAGGTGTTGCAGGAGTAAAAACCTCTACTGCCACCTCCTCCATCATCACCATC
>NC_087161.1:5737500-5742500 GCF_035594125.1 Scylla paramamosain
GTGTGTGTGTGTGTGTGTGTGTGTGTGTGTGTGTGTGTGTGTGTGTGTGTGTGTGTGTGTGTGTGTGTGTGTGTGTGTGTGTGTGTGTGTGTGTGTGTGTGTGTGTGTGTTTGTTTGTCGCCTCAGAGAGAAATAATACATAATGATGGCAATGATGATGACGTTGGTGATGATGATGACAATGATGATGGCGATAGTAATAACAACAACAACAACAACAACAACAACAACAACAACAACAACAACAACAACAACAACAACAACAACAAGAGCAAGAATAACAAGAACAAAAAAAAAGAACAAGAACATGAAGAAAGAGAAGACGTAATAATGAACAGCAACAACAACAACAACAACAACAACAACCACAACTTTTGCAAGACCACCGCCACCACCACCACCAACAACAAGAACAACAACAAAACACGTGTCCTTCCTCCCTGCCACTCTCTTTCCCTCACACATACATAAACATAATCCTTAAGCCACTCACCCCAGCTTCCCTGACACTCTTCATCACACAATGCTACCAAACAGACGCCTGGTGGAGAGAGAGAAGAAGAGAAAAAAAAAAAAAAACCTTCATCAATGCTCTTACGTAATTCTGGCACTAGATAAAAGATTTACTCTAGAAGGCGAGACGAGCGAATCACACAGACAGCAAGTTTCTCTCTCTCTCTCTCTCTCTCTCTCTCTCTCTCTCTCTCTCTCTCTCTCTCTCTCTCTCTCTCTCTCTCTCTCTCTCTCTAAGTATCAAGGGGACAGCCAAGAGGAAAAAAAAAAAAAGCGAGAGAAAAGGTAAGGGATAGATAGCTCAGTCAAATGATGTTCCCTAGAGAAAGAGAGAGAAAAAGTACTTAAACTGAATATAACAATGTACAAAATAAATATATAAATTGGTAAGTACGTAAGTGAGGAAGGAAAAGAAGGAAGGATGGAAGAATGGGAGGATGAAAAGAAGAACGGAAGGAAGAGAGAAAGTACGAAGGGATGGATTGATGGAAGGAAGAAAGGAAAGATGGAAGGAAGGAAGGAAGGAAGGAAGGAAGGAAGGAAGGAATGAAGGAAGGAAGGAAGGAAGTGAGTTGAGAAGGAAGTAAGAATGTGTGTAAATTAATGGGTCAGTAAATCAGCAAATAAATAAAATCTGTCAATTAGTAAGTAAACAAATAAATAAATAAATAAACAAAATAAGTAAACAAATGAATAAATAAATAAATAAACAGACATCAAAGCGATTAAAACAATACCAAGCCATCTTTGTAAATTAAGGTGAGTTAGCATCCATCAAGTCACGGTGAGGTGCACGGTGCCTCCACTCACCTACCAGTTCAGGCTTCGTGACGCCACATAACCAGGCACTCATGCCGCGCTTCCCCTTGGCAACTCTTCACACTCGAAACACAAGCCCCGCAGCCCCGCCGGGAGACATTCTGGCTTCTGCTTCACCAAAACTACTGGGTGTACGAATTTTGTCATCACCCCCACGCCTTACCTTCCTTCAAGCCAACTTCAGATTTTTTTTTTTTTTTTTTTTTGGTAATTCTTCTTTTATTTATGTATTTTTTTATCATTATTATGTAAACTACCGCCTCAATTTTTGTCGTTGTGTACACGCACTTTCTTACTTCAAGATAACTTGCGCTCTATCTTTTTTTTTATGTTTATGTATGTTTTATCATTATTATTGGCCATTGACAAAAAAAAAAAAAAAAGTTGTAAAAAAGCTCCGCTGAAGACAGTAAAAAATATTATCCAAAATTACGAGGAAAATGCTTCACTGCTTTTCTTTAATTTCCATTTTTTTTTTCCTTTTGTTTAGTCCTTTCACTGTGATATGTAATCTTTCTCAGCAGTCAAAGCACTGCACGCAATCCTGACAAACACCGACAGGAAAGAAGAAAGGGATTGAAAGAATAAGAAAGAAAGATATTCCAATTTGTGGCCGAAATAACATTCGGAGACACTGTGAAGGAAAGGAAAATGTCACCGAGTGGTTTGTCATTAAGAAATGATGTGGCACAAATGTGTACTCTCAATCTTTCATTACTTTTACAGGTAAACTCTTAAATTCCCTGCCTATTTCCGACTTCACTGTTTCAAGACTGAGGTTTCATGGCAGTAATCCTCAAATTTTGGATAATCCTTCTGACTACACTTTTTGGGGACTGGCATTTTCACTGGGCCTTGTTTATTGCCTTTCTGTTGCCCTAAGCCAGTCTCCTCATACAAAAAAATAAATAAATAAATAAATAAATAAATAAACAAATAAATAAATAAATAAATAAATAAAATTAAAAAAATAACAACTTAAAGATTTCTCTTTTCAAAATTTGGTTAATCCTTTTGACTACACTTTTTCGGGACTGGCTCTGAATGGTTGCACGTGATTATAGGAAGCATCATTGAGCAGTGGAAGGACAATGGACAGACAGAAGCTTCAGCCAATCAACGGGTGAGAACATCGCCCACTGACAGTGTTGCCACCCTCGCGTGTTCCGTGACGACAAGATCACTATATAGTGACAGCAGTGCTACTGTTGCTTCTCCAGAACCTATTTGTAAGGGGAAGGGGAAAGATCCTCTAATAAAGACGGTCAATTCTATGGCAACAGCGAAGGAGGGTCGCGTCAAGAGGGCTCTATACAACCCAGCTGGATACGTACCAGCGGAAAAAAAAAAAAAAAAGGGTCGCGTCAGATTCACCACTTGCAACCATCAATGATGCAATTCCAGTACAACGCACTACACCCCTCTTCCCCTTTTGTTCTCCAAGCCGTTTCATCCTCTTCTGAATCATCATCATGCCCGAAACCAGCTGTAGCACAAAGGGGGATGATCGTGCTGAGTAGAAAGCATGCGGCACGCGTTCATAGAAGGGAAAAATTACGTTGTATATCACGTCTGCCTCACCAGCACCCGGCGTCGCCACCACCACCACCACCACAGACCCCGCTTCTGCGATTCTGTACTCGTTCTAACAATATCCCTATAGTCTTCATATAGTGTTCAAAGCACAGATAAGACCATGTGCTTTACAGTAGTATTTCATTCAGTCACGTGAGTTGAGTAGGAGTGAAGATATAAGAGGCTGAAGTGAGGTAGGCTTTTATTTGAATGTGCACGCGTGGGACAACACGCATGGGGAAACAACCCCGCGCTTTTTAAGGATTAATGCCAAGCCACGTCGGGACATTTCATTTCCTCTACAGCCGCCACTAATGATTCTACTGACTAAGCATTGAGAAATATAATTTTTTTAATGAATTTGCCTTTCTTGTAGGTGCTTGTAAAGAGTTTATGCAACACTTTTAATGATGTGAGTTGTTGCATATTGCAAAGAGAGGGTTGATACTCAACACGCATCACGCCACGTCCATTGTGGAGTTACAAGCGGTTTTTTTTTTTTTTCCTTCTGTTTTCTTTTCTTTTTAATGTAAGAGGGATGCTGGCCAAGAACAACAATATTTATATATAAAAAGGACTCAATGAGGTGCCAATCCCCAAAGAACACGATTCCTAACACAGTATTCTTATGCATTGCGTCGTCTTGTCTTGTGCCTTAAGTGCTATAAAATTGTTGGATACTGCAATGAAAGGCTTAAGGCGGAGGAATTTAAGCCACACACTACGCTGGCTTAGGGCGTCTTGGTGAACTTCCTGAGTTGCAAAGTTATGATTTCTTGCTTTATTTACCTCTCCTCCCATAAATGAACAGCTGAGCCACGACCTGGAACACATAGCCCAAGCTGTCTCTAGTCTCCACTCATCAATACAAGATGAAGTCACTGCAGGAATGATAATAGCAGGACGCTGACAGTGTTCAATATGCATCGTCTCTGGGCTGCTCCCGTTAGAGGTCGCCACTGAATCATCCGTACACAAGTTTCCATCTTCCGTCTCTGTCACATCCATCACCTGCATCTTCCTCCAGTGCACCCCTTTATACCTTCTCTTTACTCTTCCTCTTTCTAGCAGGTCTATTCCAGCATCCTTCCCCTCACGCACTCCTCATCTCTCCTATGCACCTCATCTTCATGTTCTTGCATGTTCTGGCATCTCAACGCCACTACTTATGACAGATTCTAACGAAAGTTACCCGAGTTTTCAATAGTCTTAAGGTTCTGGTGGTAGTTTAACAATCTTTCTACAATGTCAATAGGAAAACATCCGTCATAATCCCTGTAGCCCTGTAAAATTATTATGAGAGACCAAAAAAGTTTAAAAATATGAAGCTTACAGTAGTCTTGTCTCTCTAGTTTCGTCTCTCAGCTGACCCACGTGCACTGTCTCTCTAAAAAGATTCATGTCTATTTTACTTTTCTAGCCTTGTCACTGAGTTTTTTTTTTTTTTTTACCCAGACCATCTCCATTCTCTGCCTTCTGTCTATGAATAATATGGTAAATTTTCCTGCTTTTAGTTGCGCTAGGCTACCTTCATCTCTACCTTAAGTCTATGCAAAATGGTACTTTTTCCTAGCCTTTTAATTATTCTAGACTTTCTCCAGCTTTGTTTTCTCTCTACAGCGGTGACATCCTTTTCCTAGGCTTTTACTTACGCTAGGCTACATCTAACTGCCTGCCTATGGTAGTGATACCTTCTCTTCAGTTAGGCTACATCCAACTATGCCTATAGCTATGGTACCTTATCCTAGGCTTATAGTTATGCTAGGCTGCCTTAGCTATGGCTTTTGTGTATGGATAATATGGTAAATTTTCCTAGGTTTTTTGTTACGCTAGGCTACCTCTAACTCTGCCTTCTGTCTACGGCCATATCTGTCTCCTGTCCACAGCAATGGTACCGTCCCCATATCACAAGTGGCAGTCCTCACTACCACCTTACAGGCTTTCCCCTTTCACTCTTGCATGCCGAAAGCCTTGCGTCGCAGATCAAGAAAATATATAGATCACTTGTGTCATCCTTGCGTCACCCTTATTCAGCATTACTCTTGTTTACTTCTCTACCACTCCAGCTGTTGACCAAAAGAGTGAAATGGAGA
>NC_087161.1:5752500-5770000 GCF_035594125.1 Scylla paramamosain
CAACCTAATCAATAGTTCCTTGGCTCGGGGATCACGTTTCCTCAAGAATTAATTTAAGAATGTTGATAACGTTCAGAAACATCACACAAACATGTGGAATCACTCACAATTCACCCACGGCTAGCGCAGGACTTTGCTTTTAACATTTTTTTTAATGTATGTGTGTGTATTCTAAATCGTGATTCAGAATGCAATAAAAATAATAAACATGTACTTGACATGAATTTGAATTGTAATTGAATTATTTCTTCAAATAATGCATATTAATGACATCCAGATTTCCTGTAATACATCATTTATAACTTATGTAGCACTAACATATTTCCTGAGGCTTTATTTAGAACAATACTTTGTAATCAAGTACATCTCACCATAATCATGGCCATCACTGCTGTGCACCACATGTTCCTGCAGCCACACCCTCATCCCCGAGGCCTTCAGCTGCCCCTCCCTTCTGCATGTGTGTGCTGGCCTGTGGCAAGCACCATGACCTGAAGCACAGGCACCTGCAACTACATACATGAGATAGTGAACTGTTGAATTGATTATCACAATGATCTATCCCTATGACTGATCATAACAGTAACTGCAGTACTCGTTACTGAATTTGAATAGCCTAGGCTTTAACAATTTTACTGAACAGAAAACGATTAACGGTAAAGTGCTTGTACTACTTCATCATCATCCCTTTTTACTGCCTGTGGTGTCTTTCAAAAATAGACCCTAATTTTTTTTTTTTTTTTTTTTTTTTTTTTAAGGAAATGTCATAGCAAAGGTTTAAAAGCAGGACAGTCATAGCCAACTGAACTCCATTTGGATCCTGTTGATCATTGTGACCTGATTACCAAGTGTTTCATGCTTGGAGTGCCCTGTCTGTTTGTCTGTCTGTCTGTCAAGTGTTCAGTCTTTGGTAGATTTTCTCAGGGCTTCCTTTTATTCTTTATATTAATTTTTCATTTTCCTTTTTAACCTGAACTATTTCAAGAGGAAGGTTTTAAGACACTTAGCTTTCAATTTTTGACGTTTGTTTCTGATTCTATGTGGGGACTGGCATCTCAGTAGGCCTTTTTTTCTTCTAATTTTGTTGGCCTTGGCTGGTGCCCTTCCTACTTTAAAAATGAGAGAAAAAAAATTCAATATTGCCAGCCTTTCTGACACAAACCTCCATCAGAAGACTCATTTGTTGCAGGAATTCAGCATCTCTATGCCTGAGTATTGGTGTCACCACTGTTCTGGCACACGTAGCCTGACAGAAGCAACATGCATTTATTTATATTTTTACATTAGATAGGGTCTAGGCCACTAATGTGCCACTAATGTGTTCTCTAAAGAGAACAGGACTGTGCCAAAATCATGTTTTAAGTGGCAGGTCACACTTTTGTGTAATTAGATAGGCTTTCATTATTCTTCACAGTGACTTCTGAAGATTTGTAAGCAGCACCACAGGGAGTCATGTTTCTCAACCTAGTAGCCAACTGAGTGTTGGGTAGATGTTGCTGGATGCCTGGTGTCCCATGTTTAGGACATAGCCCAGGTGGTGAGAGCAAGGACAACTCTTGTTGGGAGGCAAGATAGGCATGGAGAGCCTCATGAGGTGGTAATGTGGATGCTTATTATTTTTTTCCTTTTTGCCAAAAGTACTGGTTTGTGGTATTAAGTTCTTGTTCCTACTCATCTTTTTTTTTATTGAAAGTACTGTATATCTGAGTATTATGAACTTCTGTTGCTCAGCTCCTGCAAAACTGTATTCAAATTGTGGTGTTTTGAAGCTGTCAAATAAAGGCAATGCTGAAATAAATGAAATAAGAGAATTTGCTTCATGCCATCTTAATAATCATTGTATATTTCTGATATAGCACAACACTCATTTTCTCAGCCTGCAGTGCTGGCACACACCCTGTATACCATCACCCAGAAATCTCGATTATATCCACACATGCCTGCAATATATATACAGCTGTAATATCCCATACACACCAACAGCCTTACACAATACACATAACACACACACACATTCACCTGTAATATTGTACTGTTGGATCAGTCATTGCCAAACAGCATCAATTCAGGCCTTGCTGATCACTTACAGCTTGACAGGTGACAAGCCAAATTCAAACTGAGAGTCCTGCCATAGAACTGATCCCAAGCAGTTCCATCATGAATGTTTCTGTGTTTCAATTTGAGACATTACACTGGGAGCAGCGATGGGATCCTTCTGAGGACCAGGCACTGTACGAGGGAAAATGTCACCTCTCTGAAGGACCAACACAAACTAATGAATGACAGAGTATCACCTCCCTGAATGAACATCAACAAATGAATGACAGGACACTCAATGTATACCATTCATTACCAGTTTAGCCAAGTGATCACTACAGCCTTAGTGAATATTGTTCAGCCCTCACTATACTATCACTGAATAATTTTCACACACACTTCTGTTACCTAAGTTTATATAATTCATTATCTCATATACCTGCTTCTCTCTCTCTCTCTAACACACACACACACACACACACACATGCCGCGTAGTGTAGTGGTTAGCACGCTCGGCTCACAACCAAGAAGGCCCAGGTTCGAATCCTGGATGTGGCAAGGCAAATGGGCGATCCTTTTAATGTGTAGCCCCTGTTCACCTAGCAGGCTAGACTATATATAACCTCAAATAGACATGTTTTTGATAAACAGGCAAGAAATTTATTTGCCGAGTTCCTTTTTTATTTCATAATTAATTTATAATTTAATCTCTTATTTTATTTTTAGAAAAAAATATTAGGTACGGGATGTAACCCGAGGGGTTGTGATCTCGCTGTCCCGGTGTGTGGTGTGTCATTGGTCTCGGTCCTACCTAAAGATCAGTCACTATGAGCTCTGAGCTCTTTCCATAGGGGAACGGCTGGCTGGGTGACCAGCAGACGACCATAGGTGAATCACACACACACACACACTACATCACATTGGGTCATGTTTCTCACCGGGTCCTGACTCAGCAAGCATCAATAAATAAACATCCAAGAGAACACACCCAAAGAACCACTAGAGTATAGCAGTAACCGTCATGCAGAAAACAAAACATAAAGAAAAGGAAAAAAAAAATGACATACCAATTAGTACTTTTCTAATGGATATTAATCTTTTTTCTTAATTTTGTTTTTGAATAGTACAAAGCTATCAATTTTCTCCTCATGAGGGATATACCAATATGTTATCACACATAGACACAGCAGGTATTTGTAATATCAAGACACGCCACACTCTTTGGGTACAGCTTTGTGTGCTGAGTGTGACTTTAGTTCAGCAAGGATCAGGTTAATGGATCACTTCATCCATGCACACACACACACACACACACACACAAATGAGGAAGGGATGGGAGGGCAATTGAAAAATTGGACCACATTTCATATAATCTTTCCAAGCACAGTATTTATAACCACAGGCTTTAAAATATAACAAACACTACACAAAAGTAATCATAACAAAATACTGTACATATACATTTCCAGACACCTGGTAGTACATAACCTACATTTATATTATATAGTAGTAGTATCTTCAAACTATAAGATATCCAAAGTGGAATATTGCCTTTGATTTATTGGTGGAACATATGTGTGTGTATACCTTGATGGCCTTCCATGTCAATAATTCAACAAGCATTCCTACTGAGCCAAAGTTAATAAAGGTGTCCATTGTGAGCGAGTTTTACTGGAGTAACGGGCCACTTGTCCTGCTATGTACAGAGGCAGAGGAGCACGTGTAAGCCGCTACAGTTATGAGCTTCCTTACCTACATATGTGCTTCTGTGTGCAGCAGTGTTCAGTGAGCCCTGTGGCCCCACGCAGCCCACCACCACCACCAGCATGTGTGTGTGTGTGTGTGTGTGTGTGTGTGTGTGCGTGTGTGTGTGTGTGTGTGTGTGTGTGTGTGTGTGTGTGTGTGTGTGTGTGTGTGTGTGTGTGTGTGTGTGTGTGTGTGTGTGTGTGTGTGCTGAGCCACGTGGAAGCCAGTCTGTCCCCTCTACACCAAGAAACACATCCTGCAAGCCTGGCAGAGGGACAGTTCTGTACACATACACACATATTATACATTCACACATACACACACACACTTATCTAAGAGCCACTCAAAAGCTCACTAACACTGCAAATGAGACAGATAATACACAGTTTACTCATCAGAAACAAACATGTATGTACCTAGAAATAAAAAGCCACTAAAAACAGCATGTGCTGCAATGAAGATCCTAAATATATGCTTCACCAAAAGTGGTAATAAATGCCAGAAAATTCAAGTGCATCTGTCCTTGCTGCCATGAGACGATACACCCACAGCACACTACTCCCTCATGTACAGCAGTGGCAGGATGCAGGCACACACAAACCTGGCAGGCGCTCACCACTCTCAGCCCCATGAGAGAAGCTTGGCCATGGCACCCTGACACTGACAGAAGCAAACACTAGGTACATTGACAACCACTAGAAGGCCAGGGGATATTTCACCATGACTGACAAACCTTCCCCATCCTTCATAGATAACAAATAAATGAGATATGACACATTTCCCCTACTGAGGCTGTCGATGTGCCTGCCTTACATGCACATATCCAGTGGTGATGTGCCAGGAGCCCAGACACATGGATGTAACATAAAGCACTAACATAAAGGTCATCATAAGACCGTGGAAATATGCAAGGTAAGCTTTGATGACCTCCAGACCCTGTGCATGGGCGTACTCAAGCTTCCAAAAGGTCTGTCCCCTGGCTGGGTGAGAAAAGCTTTTCACTCTGTTTTTATCCAGTGAGGTGGAGCAGCAGACAAAAGAATGAAGGAAATGTATAGTGGAGGGACAGGAGAAACAAGTAATGGGCTTCATATCACAGTCTTTGTACTCTAGGTCGGTGAAACTGTGTGAGGTGAAGCCTCACTCTGATGGGCCCCCTGGGAGATGGGCTTTGAGGAACCCTGGGGCACTGCAGGACTAAACACATCCACCTTGGCAGAGTCCTGTCTCATTTGACAATTCAAGCATCAACACCACTGCTTCTTTTGCTTTAATCACAGGAAAAGAAAGCATGTAATACACACTGTACTGGGCATTCAATATTAGCAATACTAGGCAATCAACAAGTGTAAGTAGTTTCAGAGAGCAAGAGGAGTGAATCTTGCCTTTCAGAGCAGTGAAGCAGAAATCAGTGTGGTGTGAGAATAGCTACAACTCCCTATGAGAGGCACTAGAGCCCATGAGAGTGAGGCTTCACAGGTGTGGGGTGCAGGGGTGCGTGGCCTGAGGTGAGGCATCAGTGCACCCCTTCCAAGCCTGTGTTTGGGAGTGGTGGGGTGCCAGCTGCCCTGTCTTGCTGGTGAGAATATTGTCTTCATGCGTGTGCTCAGAAGGAAAGTGAGAGTGCAAGGAAATAAAATGTAGAGAAATTATTTCAGTCTCCATCATGCAGACAAAACGTGTATATAATGCCCCTTTTATTCCACAAGGAGATACTGCAAAATTAAGTGGATATTTTCATGCTCTTCTATCCTTAAAGGGCCACATTTTTGTTCCCTTGGGTCAGATTTTTATATCAACTGAAGGGTTGAGATAGTATATTTTGATCCTTAATTAGTAGCACCTTGCCCATGTGAAGCAAGGCTGGAGTAGGTCACACTGGATAGGAATAAGTTCTGTTGCCTCTCTCACTGCCTCCCTGCCCACTAGCCTCTGAGGCCACACGACTGCCCAGCTTTCCTGCACTCTAAGACAGCCACAGGCATGCCTTGTAGAAGCAAAACACACACAAGAACAACCAGCAGAGTCTTGGAGGTCACACTATAGCTTAAAACAAGACACAATGTCACACTAACATCCACTCATCCATTGTCCCTCAGTTTTATGCAACTGAGACAAGTACAAAATTTATTTGGCTGTAATATACACTGTACATTAATGAGGGACACCAGCAGGAGTGCCTTCCATGCCAGGCCAGTGCTGGGTGTCCTATGTACAAGGTAGATCAACAGTGTAGTCTTTACATAAGCTAAATCTGCCCTGATGCTGCCTGACTATGGATAGAGATATACATGGTGGTGGTTGTAGTTTTACATACATACAAAAAAAATTAATATGCATTACATACACTTTGAGGCTAAGGAAGTCTGTACAAGGTAGCAGTGACTCATGCCAGAGACAAAAGCCACGAATGACTGTCTTTGTATTAGTGTTGTATAAATGCCATTAGAAGATATACCACAAACTACATGCTACTGCCTATCAAACAGCCAACAAATCATCCATGCCTATTTTCTTGGCAATGGAGTGCTGGCCATGTCGGCTGTCTCCTCATGAGAAAGCGTGGTGCCTTGGAAACGCCCCACCACATCAACAAACATGTGTCCCTCCCTGCTGCACATCACACCCTCAGCAGGCAGGCTTGTCCGGCACCAGGAGTGATATAAAAGCCATCATTTCACCACTGTGGTTCCTGGGTTTGATAAATACACACACACACACACACACACACACACACACACACACACACACACACACACACACAAAATATCTTCTTGGGGCTGGGGTGCTTACAGTGAAACACACAACCATGCTTTTGGTTTGAAGACATTCCTGGAGTAAAAGAAATGTTGGAAAAGGCATACAGATGCATATCAAAACTTGACTTAAATATATGCACAGAGTATAACATTCGAAGGGTGGGGAATCGTGTGTATATTTTCAGGACCACTAAAATCTAATTCCACCAAACACAAAGTGAAGCATTGGGAATGGGAGGTTCTGTCATCCCTACAGAATATTTTAGAGAATGTCAATCTTATAAAGTAAACATTCTGTGGGTAAAAGGATGATATATAAAAATACATATATACAATATTTATTGGTAAAGCATATGATTAATATGGCACTGGTGATCTTTTTTTATTCATTATCATTATTTTTCTTCAAAGTTGTAACAAGTGAGTAGCAATGTGCAGTTGTGTGTGGGAGGAGAGTGTGGGGCTGGCAGTCCCCTCACACCCGTCCTTCACTTACTGAGCTGCACAATGCCATAAGTTATTCCACTAATCCTGCTCCTCCTTCCCCCCCCTCCCTCTTGTTTGCTTGCTTCACTTGGCCAGGAATGAGTCACATCACCATTCTCACTGCCCACCACATCTCCTCCCTCAGCATGTCTGTGTGCCTTTCCTCACTCAAACTCTCTCTCCTGCCTTTTACCAGCCCTTTACCTTATTTTTTGAACCATGTTTTCTAGTGCCTATGCCTCACTCTCCCCTGAGTAAAAAATGACCTCACCTGTCCAAACACACTTGTTCTCTTCACCTGAGTCTCAATAGAAGGGTAGAAATGCTTAAAACTCACACTCCTGAGGATGAGCCAACACTATCTTTTCTATGCACTACATTAACTTCTCTCTATCCTTTATGTCTACCTCACCTGTCCCCTCTGCAGGTTAATTAAAGGCATCCCCTTAAAGTATAAAGAATATAGAAAAGATACAGTCACAAGCTGCAGTTTAGGAGGAGCCACCCTCATCTACTAGACAAGACCATCATCCTCTCGGCTTATTCTGGTCACCTCCAAGGCTCCAGCTCTTCTGATGCACCACGCACAATGTTAGCAAGGGAACCTATGGCACTTCCTTGCCTCTCATCCCTCCATGGTGTGAGAAAGGGGTGTGGGCAGGTAACTTTCATAGGTTACAGAGAAAAGTTAATGAATGAAATGGAAGGATGTGGTATGAGTGTGCCTGTGACTAACACCCTGTAGAGTCTGTAAATACAAACACTCCCTGACTTATGAATGAGTTAGGTTCCAGACAGCCATTCATAAATTGCTATGTTTATAGTTACTATTATGTAAAATGTTTTGTGTGTACAAGTCTAGATAATATAATAAAATGTGTTGGAACAACACTATACAGTACACATAATGAAACAAAACAAATGAATACATTGTACAAATACTGTACTACTGTACTGTGAGTAAGGACTGCCTTTACCATTTCTCTTCACAATCAAGTTTCTTTATTATAGACACCTAGTTTTCAATGAGATGGCCTGATGCTCCTCAGCACTGCCACTATCATCACCAACCTTCTGCTTGTCACCAGCCATCATTAATGATCACAAAGTTGAACATGCAAAAAAAATCTTGGAGAACAACCAAACTTGTCAGCAGGTCAGAAGTTGAATGTAAACAACATGAAACATTTTTCCTTCACCACACTGCGGGGTAACGGCCAAAAGTGGCAAGAGGTGGGAGATGCATGGTGAATTTGAACCTGCAGTCGAGTAACAAACAGAATGTGGACTAGCAGGGATTCTCGTTCATATCTCTGGATGTTCATAAGTCGGGGAGTGTCTGTACTTGTTATGACAACAGCAATGTCAAAGTTAAAATACACTACTTTCCAGCTACATAAAGAGTAAAGAAAGGCACATATAAGGACAATAAAGGCATGTGTTATGATATGAAAGTACAATGGATGCAAAATAAGAAAAAGACTGGAAGAAGGTGAAAGTAGATATGAAAGACAGATGGAAGAAAAACTGGAGATGTGAATGGTAGTATAAAGGACCATAAAGTTACATTAATTTTAATGATATGGAAGGATTATGGAAAATAAGGAAAAGAATGGAAGAAATTAAAAGTAGACAGAAGGGTGGATAGAAGAAAATATGGATGAGTAAAAAGATAGATGGAAGGAAAAGAGGAAAACAGATAAAAGATGCCAACACACACAAAAAAAAGGGGAGATAAAGATTCAAGTGAGAGACAGAAGGATGGAAATACAGAACAGAATAGAAGAAATTAAAAGTTAGAGGAATGGATAGAATATGGATGAGTAAAAAAAAAAAATATAGCAACACACTCTTTCCTATACCATCAACTCTGTCATAATCCATGGTCCAGTCCCTCCTTCCATACCCTTCCTGTCTCATCAACCCATCAACCACACCCTCAGCTCAGCCACACTTCCACTACCTCAATATCTCCCTCAGTCTTGGGTGATCAAAACAATGTATGCATCCACATGTACACACACTCAGATGCTGGTTTCCATATGTCATCTGGTCTTCAGCTCTTTAGCAGTTTCCTTACTTTCTCATGTTTATATGTGACTCTTCTCTCTTATTTTGGGTTACTGGATAAAACTGTGACTTATTTCCTCACTCTATTCTATTCTTCCCTCTGTTGCGTTGAATTATTGAGCTTGTCTTCATATTCTAATTCATATTTACCTCCTTTCTTCAACTACTAAGTGCCAGAATTAAGATCACAATTGTTCTAATACATATATATCTCCTTTCTTTCTCATCCTGTTGCTTATTCTTCAACTACTAAGCTTCAAGATTAAGATCACAACTGTTCTTCTCTCATAACAGTTACAGGAGTTACACTGTGAGGAATTAAAAGATACAGTCACAGTGCAAACTCAACTATGTCTGTGTAAACATCTTGCACTTTTGTTCCTAATTCCTTTGGTAGTTTCTGTTGTATTCTTTTTTTCTTTTTTTTTCGATCAATTTCAAAAAGTGAGTGAGGTATAATACTCTTAATATCCTAAACATCTTGCACTTTAATTTGTGGTTTCTTTGGCAATGCCTTTCTATAGTATATATTTTTTTTCTACAGCAGTTTCAATATAAGAATGAGCTATACGTAATACACTCTTGTGTATTTTTGTACCGGTTAATTGATGACTTGAAATGTTTTGGCCTTGATTACAATTATAGTTATGTATGTGAGGTTTCCTGAGCTGAAAGATGCAATCAAAAACAAAAACCACCTGATTATTTTTTCTTTTATGCAAAAGGGGCACCAGCCAAGGGCAACAAAAAGCATAAAAAAAGTATCACTGAGAGTGCCAATCCCCAAGACAGGTCAAAAATGATCATCCAAAATTGGAGGATAAGTGTCTTGAAATCTCCCACTTCAAAGAGTTCAAGTCATAGGAAGGAGGACAAGAAGCAGGCAGGGAGTTCAGTGACAACTTTCCTCTTTGAGAACATCTTCCAACTCAGGGCACTTCATACTTCCTTCAGGAGATTCTACTGTAATAAGCCAGCAAGTGTTAGCTTAAACTGAGTACTTTTTTCCTTTTTCAAACAGAACTCTATCTCTCTCTCTCTCTCTCTCTCTCTCTCTCTCTCACACACACACTCACACACACACACACAGTCAATCAATTAGTACACTGTTGGTTAGCTTAATTCTTGTTTTTCTGTACTAAACTAACACTTATCTGGCTTATTACATATCTTATTCCTGCCTCCTCTGACACACACACACACACACACACACACACACACACACACACACACACACACACACACACACACACACACACAGCATCGCATCACAGCCAATCTTGTTTCCTTTCCTACCCTCATAATTATTTTTCCTGTGGCAACATTCACACTTTCCACAAGCTTACAAATGTTACCATTCTTGTCTTTCTTTGTCTAAATTGTGTATACTCCTTTCTCTCTCTCTCTCTCTCTCTCTCTCTCTCTCTCTCTCTCTCTCTCTCTCTCTTCTAACAACTCCATATCATCTCTTCTCTTAACACATACATCAACTTTTCTCTTCCTTACTTACAATACAAATCCATTTCATATCTTTCTATCCCTACACAATCATAACTCATTTTTTTATCTTACAATGCATATCCATATCATCATCTCTTTTCCTTTTCCTTTTCATTCATCACACTTCTATTTTCCTACTTAAATCCTTGTATACATACATGTTATCATTTCTCTATTCTACACTAACACTGCCTTCTCCTTCCTCTCCTTTTCCTATCAGGCACACACAAGTAACATTTTCCTCTAATGTCCTGGCATCTCATCTTTTCAAATCACATTTATCACATTTTTTTTTGTCTTTCTTTTTTTTCATCTCGAGACAATCTTAAAATTTCTTTCCTCTCATTCATTATTTTCAGTGCACTTGGTCCTCACCCTCAAGCACTTTTGTGGCTGTCCTCCTCCTCCTTTCTTCCTTTCTACCAGTTTATTCTCCTCCTCCTCTTCTTTACTTCCCCCCTCACAGCTCATCAATCAGTATATGACTACGTATTTGTACACTTAAGTATGACACATTTTCTCTTTTGTTTTTTTTTATACTGGAAACATATAAATATAGTATATACAAAATCAGCCTGAAATTTACCCTTACACCTATTATTATTTTTTTTAGCTTTTGTTTTATTTTCTGGAGAGCACCTTTATATATATATTTTTTTTATCTATACCTTCAACCAGACAACCCTTAAATAAAACATTTCCACAAATACTTCCTTCCTTTCCCTTTGTGGGACTTGCCTTCATCCTTTTTGCCTGCCTGAAGGGACTGGGGCAGAGGCTCAAGTCATGCAATCACATCACTCCCTTTGCTCCTCTATCTCCTTACCTTCCCTCTCTCTTCCTCCCCACTGGCACCACACTTTCCTGACTGGCAATGGGCATCTTTCCACCTTGCCTTGCATCTCCAAGCACACCATCATCAGGTAGAAGCAGCCAGGTTCCTCAGGCAAGTCAAGTTGACCAGAGATCTTTGGTGATGCTGCAACATGCTGGTCTCTTTTCACTCCTTGGACCAAACAATGGAGGCTTTTCCATGTCCTCCTCTCCTCCTGTGTCACCCCTGATGGCCTGGACCCTGTGAGACAGCATTTATGACCCTCTCAGCTGGCTGGAGACTGGGGGACCTGAGGGACAGATGCACAACTCACTCTGTCACCTCAGGTAGAGCAGGAGGGGCATTGGTCTCCCCCAGCAGGCGTGGTGTGAGCTCGGCACTTCAGTATGGGGTGCAGGAGCAGTGTCAGGACTGCTTGCAGGATGTGAGGGACTTGACGCTGATGCAGGAGATGGGTTTCCGCCGCCGTCTCTGCTGCTTGCTGGTGCCATTAGGTTTCTCCTGAAGGTCTGCTGGGGAGAGCTGCAGCTGGTGTTCCACTTGGTTTCTTGTCTCTGTTGGGGAAGGAAGATAATGAGGGTGTGAGTTTTATAGGTTACTACTGCAGCTGTGTGTGTGTTGTGAAGGGAGGGGAAGATAGAGGAAGCAAAAAGAAAGAGGGATGAAGATGTGAGTGGAAGGTGAAATGTGCATGTTTTTTTTTGTGTGTGTGTGTGTGTGTGTGTGTGTGTGTGTGTGTGTGTGTGTGTGTGTGTGTGTGTGTGTGTGTGTGTGTGTGTGTGTGTGTGTGTGTGTGTGTGTGTGTGTGTGTGTGTGTGTGTGTGTGTGTGTGTGTGTGTGTGTGTGTTTCTTGTGTGGAAAAAAGAATATAAAAGGCTGAAGGATAAATACAAGGAAGAGTGGTATCATTATGACTCCTAGTCTTCTGTGTGTGTGCTGTGAAGAGAGGAAAAGGGAGTTGGGGAGATAGGTGGAAGCATGAAGGCAAAGGGAAAATTATACATGTGTCCTTTCCTGTCTGTATTATGTTGTGGAGGAAAGGAGGGAAGTGAGGGAAGGCGAGGGTGACAGAGGTAAGAAGGCACAGGATCAGATTGGTATGGTACATAATAGTTATGTTCTATGTTTGTGTTATCAGCATGCAGTCTAGGAAATGCTACTGCTGTTGATCCTGCTGTGTTGCTGAGAGAGAGAGAGAGAGAGAGAGAGAGAGAGAGAGAGAGAGAGAGAGAGAGAGAGAGAGAGAGAGAGAGAGAGAGAGAGAGAGAGAGAGAGAGGAGAGAGAGAGAGAGAGAGAGAGAGAGAGAGAGAGAGAGAGAGAGAGAGAGAGAGAGAGAGAGAGGAGAGAGAGGAGAGAGAGAGAGAGAGAGAGAGAGAGAGAGAGAGAGAGAGAGAGAGAGAGAGAGAGAGAGAGAGAGAGAGAGAGAGAGAGAGAAGGAGAGAGAGAGAGAGAGAGAGAGAGAGAGAGAGAGAGAGAGAGAGAGAGAGAGAGAGAGAGAGAGAGAGAGGAGAGAGAGAGAGAGAGAGAGGAGAGAGAGAGATGAGGAAAGGCAAGACAAAAGCCACTATTGTTACTGCTGATGTCATTCACAACTAAGTGTAAGTTATAATGAGGAAAAGACAACGCACAACGTGTGTGTACTTGTGTACACACACACACACACACACACACACACACACACACACACAGGCATATATATATATATATATATATATATATATATATATATATATATATATATATATATATATATATATATATATATATATATATATATATATATATATATATATATATATATATGTATATATATAATATATATGCATACACTCAGGCATATACATATATGCACACACACATCCACAACACACACACACACACAGACAAACATGTATGTACATGCACACAAACACACAAAGGCAGACAAACATGTATCTACACACACAGACAAACATGTACATACACACACATATGCATGAACACACACACACAAACACACACAAACACACATCTATCCACACACATGGCAGACAACCATGGGTGAATAATAGACAGACACAGACAGACAGACAGACAGACAGACAGACAGAAAGAGACAGACAGAGACAGACACACACACACACACACACACACACACACACACACACACACACACACACACACACACACACACACACACACACACACACACACACACAGATTTTTGAGCATGGCTGTGCATGACATCACAATCTACAGTGATTTCTTTGTGAGCTGAAATGTCCACAGTAGTGGTCATGCAGAGGTGGTGTTAGGCATTAGTGTTAGTGGAATCTTTGGGTGGTCTTTCAGTTCACAGCTGCATTCCTTGCTTGTTGTGAACATGAGGCGTCTAGAGCACAAGGCGTGGAGTCACCAAAAGTGAGTCTTTTGAGATGATGGCTTTTAAGTTTCGCAGTTTTAGTTTTAGGTTATTAATGGAACAACTTCAACCTACCATACATCATATTCCCCCTGTGATGGGGGTGCAGCCTGGTGGCACACTCTGCAGCCAGGATGGAAGATTACTGCCACCATATTCCCTGCGCATTGTAAAGGGGAACTAAAAGAGGTGGAGCGAGGGGACTGGGAACCCCCTCCTCCACATTCTTTTACTCTCAGTGTGACAGGTCTTGTCCAGGGTGCCACTCCTTAAAGGTGGCAGCCCAGACATGACATTTCATGTCATACACACGTTCATTACTCTCACCATACATTCTTTGCACACCACAGCCATTATTCTCAGGGTATTCATTTCAAATGTTTGGACTCTTGACTCTTGTCTTTCATTCCAAACCCAAGTCTCATTTGCTTTTATGACTGCTTGTTCAATTCCTAATAACTCTTCAAAATCATATAAATGTTCTCATGTCCCACCTCCATAAAACAGATAGCATGTGCAATGCTGCCAACACAATGAACAAAACCTTGTGGCCTGGACTACATGGTGCTGACATCAACACAAGCTTGGTTGTGCCTCCTAACACTATGCAGCTGTCTTGCAATGCCTCTGGTGTTCCTGAGCTACCTTTAATACATCAGTCACATTCACCACATCCACAAGAAATTATATATAATAACAAAGTAACTCTTTGCTCTTGAAGTGTGCATAGACTGCACAGCCAAACCTGCCTCATGCTGCATGTCCTGTGACTGGTGGAGAGAGGTGTGGTATGGCTGCTCCCATTTCCAGTGGCTGAGCAATTTGCTCTTTATGTCCCGAGATCTTAAATCTAGTGTATATTTATATGAAAAATCTACATTTTTTGAGCCTTCAGAGTATGGGTTTGAATAATCTACATCCTTGTTTGTATCTCAAGACCTTCAAATGGTGACTTCATCCTTGTACTCATGCAGACTCCTCACTGTGTGTGGTGGTGGTGCAGCAATACTCAACAACAGAAACATGTAAATAAAGTTTGTAGAAATAGGTTTTGCACAACTTTTACATAAATCCTTAGCTTACATACTGTAAAATGTGCAGTTGGATGTGTGTATGCATTTGTGTTTCTTCATTAGATTAGTTGTGCCTGAGTTACTTCAGTGCTGGTGGTGCTTCTAATATAATCAACCAGTCCCTGATTTCCTCAAGCTTTGATTACCCATTCATCAAGCTCCTGTGTGTCTGCCAAGCTTAACTTACTGCCCAGTCTAACAAAAGAACCCCAACTTCCCTGCCCCACACTGGCCCCAACACCCACCATTCAGCTCGTGCTCAGTGATCAGCTCGTCCTCAGAGTCTGACGCATAGTAGTGGGAGCGCAGGTAAGGCAGGATGGTGGTGGCGTGTTGGTTGCCCCGCTCGCTCTTCACCACCCCCACCTCCTCCTCTGTGCGCGGGTGCTTCTTGCAACACCAGCTGAGTGGGGAAGGGAAGAGTGCAGATGAGAGAGGCACCTTTGTAAGTAAAATGAGCCTAATCTGGTCATCAAAGTCATATCAATAAGTTTAGTGAAGCTTACAACACCAGTGTAAATTAACTACTTGGAAGAACTAACTTCAGTGTCCTGGTATTGGAGAGAGCCATCTAGTGCTATTTAATCTCAATGTATGTTAGTACATCTTGTGTTTGAATAAAGACTCCCACAGAAAAAAAACTATATGGTCAACTCAAGTCCAAGGAAATCTAATAGAATAATAATGGATGTTTTGCAATCATTCACACTCCAAAACTAAGTATGCAGTGAAATAACCTTCTTTACAGCTAAATGAAACCTATGTAGATTCCTTACATCCACCTCACCCTTCATTCATGTTCTTTCTTAACCCTTCCACTGTTATGGTTGTCCTTCGTACACATTCACAACCACAGCTGGGAGCAATAAAAATTTATCACGATAACCAATGAATCAATAATGATAACTTTATTAGAGATGACTGATAATCGATAAATTTATTACCTGATAATCGATAACCAATAAATTGACAAACCCAAAATTCTGATACTAGTGATAACAATACTGATATTTTAAATAAAAAAATCAATAACAAAGGAAAAATAATTATTGGATAACCAATAACCTGATATCATTATCACAATAAATTATCACAATAACAATCATCTATGTTCACAAGACCGTTAAAAACTGTTTAAACACACAGAAAAAGACAAAGGGGAACAGGAGGTTAGTTTAGTCTTTTTCAGACTACAAAATTATTTAAGAGACCTATCATCATTATTTCACTTAGTGTCTATTTTTTCTTATGGAACTGGAGAGCTCATGAATCTCTCCCACTTTCTTCAGTCACAGACAATCTCTTCTATGATGTTCCCCCTCCTCATATCCTTCACCAGATAGGTTTCATACAAAATGTTTAAAAGATTATATATGACTGTGGTAAAAATTTGTCGAGCAGCTACTAGCAAGGATCAGTAATCAGGATAGGCAAGAAATAATGCGTTCAAGTTTGGTAAAGTTAGAAAAAAATTACAAATAAATAAATAAAATAAATGAAATAAATAAATAAACACAGGAAGGGGTTGGTTCTCAAATAGGATGACAGATGAATGGATTGAGTCAGTAATCAGGTAGTTAGTGATGAGTCACAAGGGAGCTTGAAAAGTAGATTGGACAAATTTATAGATGAGGATGAGAGGTGGGAATAGGTAGGTACATTTCATGCAGAGACTGACACATGTAGGCCTGATGGCTTCCTGCAGCTTTCCTTATTTTCTTACATTCTTATTGTTTGTGATGTGTAGGCTGTTTGGCTTCTTGGAGCACCTGTTATTTTCTTGTGTTCCTAAGTTTTCATTGTTTGTGATGTGTAGGCCTGATGGCTTCCTGCACCTTCACCTTATTTTCTTACATTCTTAAATCACAGCAAAAGACAAAACCTGACCCAACTTACTCATGAACTTTGACCTGGGCAAGGCTGAGGCGCTGGTAGGGGTCCTTCCTCAGCATGCCCTCCAGTAGCACACGCAGGGCTGGCTCCAGCTCTGTGGGCACCTCCAGCTGCTTCTCACAGATGTTCTCAAATAGGCGGAACATGTTCTCCCCCTCAAATGGGTACTTGCCACTGGTGAGGTTGAAGCTGTGGACCATGGAAGGGTGGTGTCAGGTGGTGTGTGTCAATGGAAATTTATAGAAGGGTTGTAATCTCACTCTCACCATACAGACCATAAACCATACAATTCCAACAATTCACAAGTGGGTAGGTTCACATCCACACACTCACAGGGTACATCCGGCACTCCACACGTCCACCTTGAAGCCTGGAAAGGTCCGCACGCCGCCAGCCACCTCAGGGGGCTGGAAGAGTGGCGAGCCCTGGCTGGTGGTGATCTCATCACTGCCTGTCGTCATGTCCAGTTGCTGTTGTGTGGAAAAAAAGCGGGTGAGGAAGGGAAAGGTTAAGTGTATGTTAGGAAAACAGTATAAAGAGAGAGAGAGAGAGAGAGAGAGAGAGAGAGAGAGAGAGAGAGAGAGAGAGAGAGAGAGAGAGAGAGAGAGAGAGAGAGAGAGAGAGAGAGAGAGAGAGAGAGAGAGAGAGAGAGAGAGAGAGAGAGAGAGAGAGAGAGAGAGAGAGAGAGAGAGAGAGAGA
>NC_087161.1:5772500-5805000 GCF_035594125.1 Scylla paramamosain
AACACCACACACAGATTTCCCTTCTGGTTGTAGTCCACACCCCACCAACACTCCCTCCACCACACCACCACCAGACACCACACCACCTACGCAGGCACCACACCAGTCACACAGACCACATCACACCACAACACCCACACAGACACCACACCAACCACACAGACCCCACACCAACCACACAGACCACAGCACACCACAACAACACACAGACACCACACCACCTACACAGGCCCCACACCACAAATACAGACCACACCACACCACAACACCCACACAGACACCACTACAACATCCACACAGACCTTGCCCTTCTCCTGGTTGTGGTACACGTCGCACAGGCTGATGACGTGGCGGTGCCGAAGTCGCCGCAGCAGCTGGATCTCGCGCTGCACGTTCTGCTCTCCATTGGGGATGCGGCGGAGGGTCTTACGCTTCATGATCTTGACGGCGCGGCGCTGCAGGGTGTCCTGGTCCAGGCATTCCTTCACCTTGCCGTAGCTGCCCTCCCCAAGCTTGTCGCCCATGACATATCGCCCCACCAGCTGCAAAGAGCGAGGAAGGGCAATGGTCTGGTTAGTTTGGTGACAGGTTGTGTAAAGTGTGTATGTGAATTCTTATTTATGAACATTCAGTTATTTATTATCATTATTGTTTTTTTGAGGGTATGAATATGTAAGTTTTGCTCTTTGTTTTGATTTACAAATGCAAAATTCACATTTAACAACAAAAACCTGAAAGAACTAGTCAAAATATTGATAAGGTCTTGAAAGGAAAACTAAAAAATAAACATCATTTATTCTGATCTAGAAATCTTTAAATTCTGAATATTTTTAAAGATAGTAGCTTTCATAACTGCAGTTTGTTAATGGTAAGTACATGAAGCCTGTTCAAGACTTATTTGCCTCTCAGCCAAGGTACAAAAAGCAACATACTATTCAGGTTCTAACTCTCGTGGCTTTCAAAAAGCGCCTCTTCTCACTCCACACACTCAGCCTTCTACAGTATGCTGGAAACACTTCAGGAAATCTTGTTCCAGCACAGCTGCCAGGTGTGCCACTGCATTCTGCACAACAATGCCTCAGTTCTCAAGATGAGAGCCTTTCAGAGCCATCTTCATCTTAGGGAACAACTAGAGATTACAAGCAGCTGTATCTGGAGAGTAGGGGGCCCGATCAACCTGAATGATTCAGTGCATGGCCAAGAAGTCCTCGATCAGATGTGAAGAACAGGTTGCAGCACCATCATGAGGCACCTGGCAGTTGCCAGACTGCACAGATTTCTGGTGTCAGATTGCATTCTTCACATCTGACCCAGGATTTCATAGCCATGCACTGAGTTTTTCAGGCTGAACAGATTACCTGACATGACTCCTTGTGGTTACTAAACTGAAGGTGCCATTGAAAGGCCTTGATTTGGGAGCTGAGGAGACATCATGCAGAATGCAATAATGCACCCGGTAGCAATCCCACAACAGGACTTCCATAACCAATGCCACAAATGGAATGACTGATGAGGAAAATATATGGAGACACAAAGGGCACACTTTGAATAATGGTAGAGTTAGACCATAAAAACCTTATCCAATTTTTATATAACAAAATGGAAAATAAACCTGTTCTAAATGAAGTTGTCTGAGGAATGAGTGTGAAATGTACCTGAATCAGCATAAGTGGGCATTATTGTGATAAATTATTGCAATAATTCATTGCGATAACGATATTGGGTTATCAGTTATCTGATGATTATTTTTCCTGCTATATCAATTCATTGGTATCGCTGATAATTTTGGTTCCAAAATAGCAATAATTGATAATTTCAGTTTTTGGAACATGAGCATGTTGAAGTTTTAAACTTTCAAAATCAAATGCAGTTATTTTACTTAAAACAGTACTTTTCATTGGTGAAGAGACAGGATAAACATTGAATTTGAATTTTTTCTAAGATTTTTCTAAGTTTTCTAAGATAAAGATAAAAATAAAGATTTGGAATTACTGATTTTTTAATTTAGAATATCAATATTGTTATCGCTAGTATCAGAATTTTGGATTTGATTTATCGGTTATTAGTTATCAGGCAATAAATTTATTGCCAGTTTTTTATTATTATTGGTTATCGCCAATATGGTTATCATTATCGATTTATCAGTTATCGTGATAAATTTTTCAGTTATCGCACCCAGCTTTGTGAGTCCGTGAGGAGTGGAGTCAGTAGTCAGGGCAGTGTCTGAACATAATGAAAGCGATCCGTAATGCTTGGACGTGCCAGTATAATGAACAGAACTGTGTAACATAGCCTCTGTCACTGTAATTGCTGATCAAAGCAATGAGGTGATAAAGCTGCTTAATTTACAGTCAATTTCACAAAAATGAGAGGAGAGTCAAGATAGGAGCTGATTGAAGAGATGGTGTGACCTGTGACACCTATGACAGCTAAGTAATGTAATAAATAATCTCTAAATAAATGAGCTAATTAAAATACCAAATGTTTTGCTCTTATGAAACTGAATTCCATTGACAACTTCAGCAATTTTCATCCCAGCCGTCACTTTACACTGCAGCTACCAGCACCCAGGCCCACCATGAGCAGGTGCGAAGGATGTCTCCACCACTCACACCAGGTTCCCAGGTGCCTCCACTGCCTGAGGATGTGTCAAGTGAGGCTAACTTTACATGCCAGTCAAGAGGGCAGCTACATCCTTCCACAGTGACCCTTATACAGGACTGGCAGGTGATAGACTTGACTAACATCTCGCAATGTGGAAAAGCAACACATAATTTCTTACTTATCATTATTCTAACAGTGGTTCTCAATCACTTGCGCAGGACAGGAGGGGAAAAAATCACAGAAAATTAGACTCACTGACTATTAGTACATAGGAGATGCAGCTACCTATTTATCTATCTGTTTATCTGATTCTATCACCTGCTAGCTCAAAGTGACAAGCTGCGCAACCTCACTACACCACCATGCCTGAACTAATATAAATGATGAACTACTATTTGGTTTTCCAATACTTTTCCAAGCAATCTTTCATTTCATGATGGTAAAAATTATTTCTGAGAACTTTTTTTATTCCATATCTATCTATCTATTGTGGCATAGTTGGGGAGGGGGTTGAGTGAATAGTGCAGGGAGAAGAGGGCCCCAATTGCACTGAACCAGCTTTTTTTTTTTTGGGGGGGTGGGGGGTGGCAGAGCCTGCAAAAAGTTGACAGCCCTGCCCTATACTTACCTATAACATCATGCAGAATAGCAGGTTATGAGAGCATGAAATAGCATCTGATCTAGTTTAAAACTGCCCTCCACCAATCCTCTTCAGGAGAGGCTAGCCTGCTACTGTTGAGAATTGAGGCTTGACTCATTTGTTCTCTAAATATTTTTAACTCTGAGAAAAGAAGTGGGAAATCAATAATACCATTGCAAAGAGGAAAATACCTGAAGTATGGATGAGTGTATGTAATTTTTTATTCCTCAATTGGTTTCCGACTACTTATTTCTTGACTGAGAACATCTATGCATATAAATCTGAAAAGCAATAAGAACAATTCTTACACCATTCCTCTGTCACCAACTCTCTCACCCACATCTAAACCAAGCACATCTAGGTAAATGAACCTTTCCTCCTCCTATGAAAGGTGATGCTGTCATTCCTACAACATTCCTATATCAGCAATTATTTCCCCATACACAGCCAACACTGAATATCAGCAAGCAGCCAATGGGCAAAGCTAGACAACACACAGCCTCACAATTGGAGCTGTATCATTGCAGACAAGGCAATCACCAAGACCTGAGTGGATTTTGGTTGGTCTTGCCTGTTCTGTCACTGCACAAATACCATTCAGCAGCAGAAAAATTAGTCATTAAGCCGTGAAATGTGGAATGTGTAGGATTCAAGGTTCTTTCTTTGACAATTCTCTTACGTTATTTAGCCATCACCCCACTAAACACAAGCAAATGAAGTAAAATGCCAAATATGACCTCAAAGTAGCTGTAGTAACACATTCAACCCTTTTACTGCTGTGTGTCCCCTCAAGCTTGATAAAATGCTGAGGTGCAAGCTTAGAGTATAGTTCTGAAGGACACCACTGACAGCATGGAGTGACAGTGAGGCTTAAACATTCTTGTGCCTGTGGTTTCATTTCCCCTCAGTAAAATTTGGTTCAGTTCAGTGGAAAGGCCATTGAAGACAATGTGTGAAGGAAGGCATGAGAAGAATGAACACTGGGGAGAGATTGTCTATAACAGAAAAGAAGAAAAAAAAAAAAAAAAAAATAATAATAATAATAATAAAAATAAATAAATAAACAAAACATAAAGGGGAGAGACTCATAAACCATTCAACTCCATACTAGGAAAAAAAAAACTTTATACAAAATGATGATGATGAAAATATAGGATGACTGAAATAAAATGTATTGTTTTATTTATTTATTTTATTAGCAGTCAATTAAGCAGAAAATGTCATAAGTCAGTGAACAGCATGACTAAGCAGGCCATTCTACAAGCAGGCAGGCAGCAGGGAGATGAAAGAAGACAGGTGAGAGGAGCCTAAATTAAGGTGCGGCAGGTGACAGGTACCTCAGGGATAACAATGTGAATTATTGTTTACACTTCACCCAGCCACACCCAAGACACCCACATCCCCACCACCCCCTGCACCCCCGCCCCCAACCACTACACGCACACCCAGCCTTCAAACACGATCAAAACACGAAATACACACAAACAAAACCTAAATTAAACCCACACCCTGCACGCCCCGTCACGAAAAAAACCCACCCGGAGTAAACAAGAAACCCAGAACACAAACTGGAGCACAGACAGACATAATAAGAGCCAAACACGTACAAATCAATGGTAAATACCTTGTACTTTCTCTTCGGGGGGCAGTATATAATCTCGTTGGAGTCAATTCTCTGTATAAGGAAGGCGTCATCTTCTGCGGTGTCAAATTCCATATATCTATCACTAGCCAGGTCCGGGTCCATGTTGCCCTCACGCCACGCACATCACGGGGCCTGCCTCGAGGTGCACGGAGCCCTGGGGAGCCTTACAGTACGAGGAGGAGGTGGAGGAGGAGGAAGTCACAACACGGACGGCCCTCTGGAGTCAAGACCTGCTCATCATCGTCATCAGCAGCACCCTCTATCAAAGGAAGCACTCATCTCGCCTTATTTAAAAGCTATGCACGGGATACTGACGCTGTTTCCTTTACTATCACATCTTGTGGGAAATAAAGATAAATAAATAAACAGTCGTATGTCAGTGTCTGAAAACTATATACGTATGTGAGGTGATAATGTTTAATTGCCTCTATCTAAAGATGCACTGATATTTTCCATGAAAATGATAATACAGACTAATCGCCATTATTTTTTTTAGAACTACAACACTCAGCACATAAATAAAACCACACAAGCCTTATACAAGACCTTAAAACAATGTGAAATCATAATAATAATGTTTATTTCTATGAAGAGATAAACTGGTCTCAACCCACAAGTACATGGATATACAGCACATACTACTAATATACACGAAAATACACAACAATAAATAGTAAAAAAAGACAGAACAGCTCCATACAAGACGGGGAAAGAATGTGAGACTGTGGTATAAAGAAAAAAAATATGGAGGAAGAACTTATTAAGGGGAGAACAAACCTTATCCCGAAAACACATAAAACACACTACAAACATAACATATTTTCTCTAGCAGGGTAAGAAATAATAGAAGACATAACAACCCCTCTACTACCCATGAAATCTAACGATAAAGGAAGAAATAGGCACGGAATAGAGGCCCCGTTGCAAACACGAACAATCACGCAGCTTTTACTAGTATATGTTCCAACCTCTCACACCTATCATTCCTTCATTTAACTTTTGTATCTAGGTGTATTTTGCTGTTAGCTGTATAATAACAGTGTAATATGTTATATCTGTGCAAAATATAGGCCAGTATTGCCAAATATTTCACCCTCTTAAGCTATAGAGTTGTTATTACGGGGAAGTGTCGTTTATTTATGGTGTTTCAGGGCGGACTTCTCTAAATGTACGTCTTGTTTCTATTTCATGTGCTTTATTTTCTTTGCTTCTAAATGGCCTTAAAAAAAAAAACAAGTCAGTATTGCATTCCCTGTCCCTCGTGCTGTAGATGTTTTTAGTCGCCCTGATTTAGATTTTTGCCTGATAAGGCTGATATTAGACTTAGTTCCCGAGGCCAGTGTGTTAAGAGAGGCAGGGCTTAGATAGGGAGCAAGTGATAAATGAAGTGACTACCTTTTCCTGGTCTGATGCCCACTCTGTATAGAAAAGTAACCATGAAAATAATAGTTGAAAATAATAGTTGATAGACAGACAGATAGACAGATAGGTAGGTAGGTAGGTAGGTAGGCAAATATGTAGATAGATAGGTACTACTACTACTACTACTACTACTATTACTGTACTATCATCATCATCATTATCATCATCATTATCATCACCATCATTAACTTGGTATGTATGAAAGCGTTCATCATTTCATCTTAGCAACAAGAGAGAGAGAGAGAGAGAGAGAGAGAGAGAGAGAGAATCATACGTAGAACCAAAGACTGCGACGTAGACGATATTTTTCTCTCTGTAGTGACGCAAAAAGCTCGGAAGGTGATGTACTGTGATAATGTGCGACTCTCGAGTGATAGCGACGTGCGAGAAGTGATGATAAGTCATGTAAGAGACGCAGCTGGGAGATAATGGCTGACAGGACTGTGTTTATTTATATATTTTTTATGATCTTTCTTCCACGTGTTATTTTGTCACGAGAGTAAAGAGTTGAAATGTGAGATAATTGGTTATAGGATGAAGAGGGAACAAGTCGAAAAGTTAATGAGATGCGATGAAATATACCTTCACCCCGCCTCTCTCTCTCTCTCTCTCTCTGGTCCCGTTTCTAAGGCGCTGTTCTTTTATTCCTCTGATCAGAGGTTTAGTTCCTGGTCTGCCACGGACCCTCATATCTAAAGATTTATCTTACCTTCAAACGAACTTTTTCAATGTTTCTGTGAGTGCCCAAGGGAAGCATGACACTGATAATAAATAAAGATCGCCATTTGTATAGCGACACGGAGTAATCATTGCAATATGACGCTGTTACAAAGTTTCAAGGTTTCAAGATACTTCTCTGATTTTAGATAATCCTTTTAGCTCGACTCTTTAGAGAGTGACACCTTTAGTGGGCCTTTTTATTTCAGCCTTTCCTGTTGTCCTTGGCCAGAGTCCCGATCCATAAAAAAAAAAAAAAAAGTGACAGCAGGATTGATAAGCGGATTGATGCATCTTAAAGTGGCCGAGAATACAACTAAGTTTTTGCTTATTTGTCATTACCATGCCTATATACAAACAACATCTCTACCCACTAATTAACCAATATAGTCAACACAGAGATAATTGAAACAATTTCTTTATACTCTCACAAGAAATAGTTCATGAAGCTTTTGCTGTTCTCCTTCAGGATGAGACCCATGCGAGGTGTTGTGTGGACATGCTAAGTGGAGATGGTGGTGTTGAGTGCAGGGAGCGAGATTGCAAGCGAAAAACTCAAATGGAGAGAGACGACATTGAAACTAATGTACAGTGCAGTACAATACAATATAATTAAAGAGATTACGTGAGGGTAGTAGTGCTTTAATACAGACAACTGAAGATGCATAGCTAAGCGTTATTTTGTAGAAAGCGAGTAAGACTTGATTATAATTTTTTTATGTACATAGTAAAGCGAGTGTTGCATGTGAGTGCGTGATTTGGGGCTGTAAGTGGATTGCAGTACACGAATATTAGTGCTGAATATGCAGTGTATAAGAGGGAAAGTGAGAGAGAGAGAGAGAGAGAGAGAGAGAGAGAGAGAGAGAGAGAGAGAGAGAGAGAGAGAGAGAGAGAGAGAGAGAGAGAGTTTCGAGCACCTTAGTGCAGCGAAGATCTGTCCTCTTTGAGGCCTAAAGGCTGAGGTAGGCTACGTGTGGAGATGTTAATAGTGAGTGTATAGGCTGAGACATGTTGGGAATGTTTAAATTCATAGTGAGTGAGTGTTTAATCATATACATTATCTCACTCTCCTTGGACCATATTCTGAAACATCTCTGCGCCACTCCGACGTTTAGTTGAAGTTGCATGGGTTTTAAGGATGGTTTTTTTTTTTTTTTAGTTCTGAAGACAGATCAAGAAGATTTCCACGCTATTAACAGGAGAAACACGCTTGATAACCAGGGAATATTTTTTTCAGCCCTTATGAATAGTTGTGATGGATGAGAAAACAAAGCATTTCAGAATACGGGCATTGGTAGACTTAATTTTTTCTTTTTTTAAGTAAGAGTAGCTCTGGTCAAGAATGACAATACTGAAAAGAAGGAAAAGTAAGAAAAGGTCCGTTGAAGGTGTCAGTCCCTAAAGAAGACAGTCAGATAGCAGGTCCCCAAAAATTACATCTTTAAAAATTACATCTTTAAACCTCCTCGTGCTTAAGATGAGGTCGCAGCGTAGAGGAAAATGTAGATACACTACAGAAAGTCATATTCCCGTAAACAGTGTGAGAGGAACGCCAGTGTCATTACAACTTTCACTGTTCTCCCTGACACAACGAGGACTAGGTGCACCACTTCACCGCACCACACTCAACACACTCTCCACTTCCCGGAACAATAAATCAGACCTGTGACACCTTTACTGGCCTGCCCCTGACCGCTTCTGCAGGCTGAGTTTGGGATCTGTCTGTCTTATTGTCCATCATTATAAAGTGGAGAGCCTTCATACACACATACAGACAGGCAGGCATATACACACAGACACTGTAGCAAGTTAGGATGTGTTGTGGTGTCCACGGGTCCCAGAATGGCAAGGGTGAATAGGCTATTGTTTCACATATTCGTTCTTTTTTCTTCCTTTTTTTTCTTATTATTACTGCATCTTGCATTTTTTTGATATTACATTATTTATCATATTCTTAAAAAACTTAGTCACCAATGATGAAAAAAAAAACGCTATAATTGCTGAAAAGATTGTAGCCTAAAAGGGTGATAGATTAACTTCAATGCACCACCTACGTTCATTATTTAATTTAGAAGTGTATTTCCACATGCATTTTAACTACAGCTGCTTAGTAAAGGGGCATCCTTGGTTTGGAGTATGATATGGTACATACATCTTATTTTCGTTAGTCAACAGGAATAGAGGAAGGATCGCGGGGAGGTGGTGAACATGTAGAGAAAGTCAGGAGGGGAATAAAATAACCTTGAGCTTGTGATACGAAAACTAGAGAATAAAGAAGAGTAAAAAAAAAAAAAAAAAGAAAAGAAATAAGAAAGGTTCACGATGAATTACAAATTAGTTCCCCATTTCATTGAGTAACCCATCAGTGTTTCCAAGTTTGATTGTTCTGCTGGAAGGCAGCAATAGCTCTTATTTACATCTGTCAACAGGAATGCGTGTTATCAAGGTGTTGGGGACCATGCAGGGAGGGAGGGCGGAGGATAACCTTGAGTTGGCGATACGTTAGTAATGAAAACTAGAAAAAGGAAAAAAAAAAATAAAGAAGAAAAGTTCGCGATGAATTATAAATCAGTTCCCCACTTCAAAGAATAAAATCTACTACTTAGTCCACTACAGGAATTATATATAAGGCCATAAAATACTGTATGCAAGGCCAGGCAGGCTATAATAAGTGGAACAGTGCTGGATCGCCGTGACGAGCACCGCGCCACCTATTGTCCCAATCCAATCACCAAGGTTCTGTTTACACTTCAAGTAGCCGCCGGTGCCTGTTCCCGGTGAGTGACTATTGACTAGATTGCTTTTTGTACCCTTGTGATGTATTGCCGTGAAGCTGGCGAGGGTGTGAGTGGTCAGTAGGATGTGGTATGGTGTGTGATTCACCGTAATGAGGCAGACGAGGTGGGAAAACATTGCTATTCTGTGTCACAGGTTTCATGACCTCCCTCACGTACTGCACACCCGCGGCCCGCGTCTTGATGTTTATCCTTGCACCGTAAGTGCTTTTTGTTATGCTGATTGATGTCCTTGAGTGTGGCGGTCTAAGGGGTGGCCATGGCAAGCCTTGGGTGGCGGGAGGCACACAATTCAGACAGGTGGTAGCCAGCCAGTAGTGGGGGGGGGGCGGTTAGCAGCAGGGTGGGCCTGCAGGGAGGCAACAGCGGGATGTTTCCAGAAGTTTCGTCGGTGTCTAGGATGCCACAGGGGTGCCCCAGGAGAACATTGCCCCGCCTTGGTCATCCAGGTACATCACATCATTAGTTGCGAGATAATGTATGTTAAATTCTGAATTTTGTTCATTAGTGGATCTTTTTTTTTAATTATTGTTGTTGCCCTTGGCCAGTGTCTTTTTTACATCAGAAAAAAGTACATACATACATACATACATGTAAATATCCACCTGTCCACCAGGCTGACACCTGCCCAGTGGGGGCAGCCCTGTCATTTGACAGCCAATAGATAACTGATGGACAACACAAAGAAACATTTTTTGCCTCGTGCATCAGTGTTGGTCCGAGGAATGTGGAGGACTCCTCACGTGACGGTGGCGTCGGCTGGACGAGGGTGACACTTCCAGCGGCGCCTGTCGGGTGTGGTATTGTGGTGACGCAGAACGTCGTCACGACAACTGTGGCAATGACCTCGCCAGGTGGTGGACGATATCAGCAACACTGGCTTGTGCAGACGTCTGTCTGACCCGCCCCTACTCTACCAGCAGTCTGGGTGCAGCAGCAACCATTTATAGCGCCAAGGGCGTAGATGGCGTGGAACACTCATAGAGTATCGAGTGCTTACAGATCCAAGGACTTCATACACATTATTCTTTTAGCGTATCATGCAAAACTTCTATTTGAACATGACTCATGTTTGTGGCGCATCGACGCATCGACTGCTGGCGACGTGAGGCTCCTGGCTGCAGAGAAACCCAGGGCAGGCACGTGAATGTCGTTGCCCTTGTCATGTGCAGGCTACACTGCATGCACGCTCTTTTGTCTCCGTGATAAGATTTTTAACAAAGCATACATTATAATACGTATTATGCTTCGTTCTTAAATGAGTGTATACATAAAAAAAAAAAAACTCACTCTACCCATCAATAAATACAACAAATTTAAACAATATTCGTTAAAAAAACAACGAAGCGAAATTAGCGAAGAATATCACATTCGCCATTGTTGGGAAGCATAGCTGCAGTGCTGACATTTTTTGCTATTGATAAATCATCCTGCACTGTTCTTTTGCTCCTTTGGCACGAGTCAATAATCTTTCTCTGACTGAAGCAAAATTAACATAAATCGTCAAATAAGATTGGTACAAGAGAAATTCTACCGTATCCTCTAGCGCAACAAAAAACTGGACCGTGGCTGGATATTAAGTACACGCTGCACGATGGTGTTTTGGTCAAGTTTTTGCGGCCTCAGAGGAGGCAGAAATTTCTTACGTATAGTGCATGACTGGACGCACAAGCCTGGACATGTGTGGAGACGAAACAAACTGCGTACTTCCCGTGCGTACTCTACCGGCGCGCCTTTTGGCAGTGGTCTGGAGGCGCGATGTCCATATTTCGTTCAGGGAGGAGCGCCTGTTACGTGTCGATCTTGTTAAATATTGGAGGATTCTTTTTTAGTGAGTGTGACGTCAGATCACCCGTGACCACAGGTAGAAACTCGCTCATCCACACATAGCTCAGTGGATTGTAGTTTGTTTTTGTCTCTACTGAATAAAACCATTGGAAAAAGTTTGCATGGTAGTGAGGCATATTGCTCGTAAATAACCTTAAGTTTGCCTATGCTCACGTCTTGGTATTGATCGTATGTAATGCACGCACGCCATCCAGCCGTCTTGGTATGATCGTTCTGTGCTTTAAGATACATTGCTGCACGACTGGTGTACCTGGAGACTTTCAGGTGCCCTCTTCCCTTGGGGGGGCATGACGAGGCGGTAAGGGCAGCTGTCCAGCCGGGATAGATTAACCCGCCCGCAGCTAGGACCAGCCAGGGTTGCAGGGAGTTGGGGGAGCATTGACGAGGCTCCCAGGCCGAGGTGCGTCACATGGTGGTGTCTACATAAAACAGTGTTCTGAAAGACTTCTACGCTGCACCTCCACTACTTGGGAAAAAAAAATAGTTGAAGTTATACGGGGTTTTAAGAGTGTTTTTACGGTTCTAGTGCCAGATCAATTAGGTTTCTACATTCTTAACAGGAAAACTACTCGTGAGCCTTTGAAAATAGCCGTGATGAGAGAGCATAGCATTTCTGAATATGGGCCCCCTATTCGCCCTCACTTCCCAATGTTATACGATGTCAACACGAGTACAGCCAACGCGCAACCTCCATGCGCCTCCCAGTCTCAGCCTTACCCACCACACTGCCCCGTGCACTTTTACCTTCTTGATCACCTTCACCACCAGCCATCGCGAGGTGAGCAGCCCCGTGCCGCTTGGTAAATCTTCTCCCGCAGCGTTGTAGGGAAGAAAAAATAGAGGTCTTTGCGCAAAGGGAACGCGAGGAAAAAAGTTAGCGGCCTGCCCTGACCACCCCTTAGCACCTTCCGGGGCCTGCAGCGCCTACAAAGCCTGCTGAAACTGCCTTAACCTAAATCGTCTAATAGGCACGGTATTGGCCAATATTCTGGAACGATTTGCTCTCTCACGCGACTATTTTTAAAGGCCACAGAGATTAGTAGCCAGGTTTTCAAGGGTACTTCTGTTATTAATGTAGAAATCTTGTTAATCTATCACTAGAACTGTGAAAAAAAAACATTCTTAAAAATCCGTGTCACTTCAACTAGAGTGTTTTCAAAGTAGAGGAGGATCGGACAGAAGTGTTTCAGAATATGGTCCATTGACGCGGCGCATGGAAAATTACTCGCGGCCTCCAGCACAACACGCAAAAAAAGCACCGCCTGACCTCCCTGCCCTTGATTAGCTGGTGGTGGGTGATCGCGTCGCCTCTCACACCCCGCCATGTATGCAAGAGCAGCAGTCCCGTCGACTCTGCCCAGTCAGGGATGCTCTAAATGATTGGGTATACGCGCACTTCTCCGGTAAATGTTCCTCCATGCCAGGAGCGCCAGGAATGTTGTCATGAGAGTTGAATTCCTTGAAGCAACGTCACAGGGAGGGGAGTGGCGGAGGAATGAAAACTAAATGTCAGTGATTTGAAAGGCAGCAGAAACAAACACTCGTCCAGTGCTCCTTCAGGTCTTCTTGTTACTTGTTGGCTGATTTGTTGTGAGACTGACGGGAAAGATTTACTAGGATATTTTTTTCTTTTTTGTGTGTGTTCGGATAGGCCTATACTGTGAGTTGCAAACTTCAATATTTATATTATCGATGTTGAATTCATTACCTGCTGCATCGTCATTCCACGTATTCTTGATGTTTCTTCTTTTTCTTCCTTACTTTTCTTTGTTTTTTACTACTTTTTTTCTTTTTCTTTCTTAGTTTCTTTAATTAGTTATTTGTTTGTCTATTTTGTTTATATATATGTTCACTTACTATTTATTTATTTTTACCTTTTCACGCGTGGAGGACGGTCAAGAATACAAGACAAGTAAAAAAAAAAAAAAACATCTCGCTAAGCTGTCACTCTTGAAACAGTAACAAAACAGGAACATTTTTAAAACAGTGTCGTTCATGTGAAACACGTGGACACTGTTACGTATCTAATCTTCCTGATGTGGAGCCGCTTTGAGGAACTGAATCTGGGGAGTTAAATACGTTCGCCAATGCTTACGTATACGCTCTCTCTCTCTCTCTCTCTCTCTCTCTCTCTCTCTCTCTCTCTCTCTCTCTCTCTCTCTCTCTCTCTCTCGATGTGCTGTAGTTGTGAGCCTGTGCGTTGTGTATCATTTACGGTGTAGGAATTGGATAAGTGAAAATTATGTTTGCTGACGTATCCTGAGTCACTGTGGCTGTGGGATGATTACATGTCTACCTTGGACTTGATGAACGATCTTTTAACACAATAGTATGGGAATAAACTAAAAAGTCGCCCAGGAAAGCCACAGAACGCCTGACTTCTGATCTTTATGAAATATCTAATTGGGGCAAAACAAACTTCGTGCTGTTCTGTGCCTCAAAAGCCTGACTCCTTCAATCTGCCTTTCAAGATACTTCACATGTAATTTTAGGCTTGTTTTTGGACTGTTTTCTTTAGGGATTGTCACATCAGTTTTTTTTTTTTTTTTTTGTCATAGACCGGAACCCTCATACATAAAAAAATGAAGCTTGATTAATCGTTTGAAGTCCGTGAAAGCCTATTAGAGATTTCACGAGTAAGCGTTTCATCGTTTCATTGCCAAACATTTTTTTTTTTCTTCATTACCTATTATTATTATTATTATTATTATTATTATTATTATTATTATTATTATTATTATTATTATTATCATTATTATTATTCACAGACTTTGTACTTCGATTACCTAACCTAATCTTACCTTACCTTACCTTATATCACTTTAACTTGCCTTTACCTTGCCTTACCTTACTTTAGCTTACTTTACTTTACTTTCATCTCATCTCACCTCTCCTCACCTTACCTCACCTCACCTCACCTTACTCTTGATCTCACCTCACCTCTCTTCACCTCACCTCATCTCACCTCACCTTACTTTACCTTTACCTCAGCTCACCTTACCTTACCTTGCCTAACCGTACCCAAATGCTTCATCCCTTGTGAGGTTAGCAGTCAAGGCTTTTCACAGTTCTCCGGACCACATTCTGAAACACGCGACACACCTTCATTTCATTCAAAAGACTCTAGTTTGAAGTGGCATGGGTATTTAAGAGAGTTTATTTATTTATTTATTTATTTTTAATGATTCTAGTAACATATTAACAAGAGTTCTGCATTATTAACAGGAGAAACACTCTTGAGAACTCGGCTAATCATCTCTCTGGCCTTTGAAGATAGTCGTGGTGAGAGCAAACCGTTCTGAATGCAGACCTCTTGTATTCGTATGTCTGGACGTAACCTGCCGCCTCACGTGCTTCCTTCTCTTATGGTTGTGACTCTTTTGTTCAAGTGTGTGTTTGTGTCGTCGTCTCGCTCGTCTTATCCAGGTGTTTGTTGTGTTCTCATTACCTGTACTTGCATTGGAATTTATTTATTTATTTATTTATTTATTTATTTATATTTAAACAAAGAAGAAAGATTTAGAGACAAAGGGAAATAAAAAAAAAAGAAAACGCTAATAATTATCATAAACAATGTATTTATTTATTTATCTATGCAGAAAGGGAAGAGACAGAAGGGTGAAAGCAAGTAAAAAAATAAATAGATAAAACCCATCTAATTGTTTCTGAAAAAAAAAAAATAATAATAAAAAAGGAAGAATACTTAAAAAAAAAACATTTGCATTCTAGTCCTGTTCCTTTTTATCATTATTTATCTCTCTCGGCCGATCCTTTCCTGGTCTCCTTAATAGTTTTGTAAGCACAAGAAAAACAAAATTAACCGCCAACACACACACACACACACTCTCTCTCTCTCTCTCTCTCTCTCTCTCTCTCTCTCTCTCTCTCTCTCTCTCTCTCTCTCTCTCTCTCTCTCTCTCTTCCCTTTCTGTATACTCATGCAACCAGACCTATAGTGATATGAATGATAGATAGCAACTCCAGCAGTAATAAACACTCTCAATGACACGATAGGGAAGCAACTCTACCTTCACCGGGTTGCCAGTGTAGTGACGTTGGCGACCACGAATCTGCACCTTTCTCCGTCATCTACCAGTCTGCCCTGGCCCACAGCTCCTTGTTCACCTTCCATAAACTTAACTCCGTCTTCCTCTTTCTCTCACTCCCTCCACTCTTCCTAATAAGCAGTTCCTTTCGTTGCCCTCCGCTCTTGATATATAGCCAACATTTACTCAGGAAGGATATAAGAAGGAAGGACATATGCTTTGTTGGAGTGGCCTGGGATGGACACGTGTAGAGGACACATGAGTGATGGTTGTGGGAAGTCTTGATCCTGCAGGGAATTCATAGATACTGATGATGATAAGGTGGATGTATTTAGGTGATTATCTTGAGTAAGGGGAGATAAGGAAGGAAAATAAGGAGGGGAAGTGAAATGTTGACCGTAATGATGACGATGATGATGGTGATGATGATGATGATGATGATGATGATGATGATGATGATGATAACGGGTTTAGGCTTAATAAAGTTAGATTACAAGAGAGAGAGAGAGAGAGAGAGAGAGAGAGAGAGAGAGAGAGAGAGAGAGAGAGAGAGAGAGAGAGAGAGAGAGAGACTAGAAGATATTGGCTCTCAAGTGGAGTAGTAGGTGAATGGGATGGACTCAGTAATCAGGAGGCTGGTCGTGCCGAGTCAATAGGGAGCTTGAAAAGAGGAGAATTGACAGATGGGGATGATTGGTGGAAATAGTTAGGTATGTTTTATACAGGGACTGTCACGTGTAGGCCTAGTGGCTTCTTGCAGCTTCCCTTATTTTCTTATGTTCTTAAGTATTTCCGATAATAATTTACTTTCATTATGAATATTTTGGATGCAAACAATATACCGTAGAGAGAGAGAGAGAGAGAGAGAGAGAGAGAGCTATAAAATCATCCCTTTTAAGTGTAAACAATCCCGTCCCAGTAAGAGGCATCCCCCAGGAACACGTGGATTAGTAAACAACGTGCGTCTCAAGGGTACAGAACAGAGTGCCACACCGGCAAAACAGACAGACAGACTGATAGATGAGTATGTAACAAAAGAGATAACTTAGGAGCAGACAGAGAAGTCAGGTATCGTAGGCGCCTGCCAAAGATGATTTAATTGTGATGAGAAAGCAGCAGACGTAGTAGTGATGGTGTTGGTGGAGTGGTTGCAAGGTGACCTGTTTAATGGTGTATATGGCAACTCTCCGTGTTCACCATCCACAAATGGTGATCCACCCCACCACCGCTTTTCCACTCCTCTCCTCACAATTATCAAATCAAACCAAAAATGAAAACTTGCGCAAAGACTTTCAACATCTGTGTGGTGGTGACTGTGGTAATGGCGGTGGCGTTCATCACCCCCTCCTTGTGGGGCGCGGTGATGGACGCCCGCACCCTTGGACTCGTGGTGGAGGCGTGGCAGCGCGCCGGTCCTCACACTACTCCCATGGGGAAGGTGCGGGAGTGGCTGGCCACTGCCTGGTGGTTGGGCCCCCTGCGGCCCGCCCCTCTAAGGGACCCCCTGTCAGAGTGCGGCATCCCCGTCACCGACTGGCGGGAGGTGGTGGCCCTCGTGGTGAACATAAAGGCCCGCCTGGCCTGCATGCAGGAGCAGATCCTGCTGGCCGAGCAGGAGCACGAAGACTTCTATACAAGGGTGGTGGTGGCGGCGTGTTGTCTGGTGGCGGTGCCTCTGTGTGGCGCCCTCTTGATGGGGTGCTCCTGCATCCTCCTCTTCCTGCCCCTGCGCCGCCACCAACCACTCGAGGAAGCCAAGGATCTGCAGACTTATAAGGGACACACTGAGGATCACCTTAAACTGATCCAATACAAACTTGTAAAGAGGAAGCTTCTGAAGCTTCTGAAGCAGCACTGTCCACTGAAGCGACACGTCCTGCTTGTAATGTTTGACTGGCTGACCGAGGTGCAGCTCCCCCTGGACACTGGTGGTGACAGCCGCGTCCCGGTGACACTCCTGGCGCGGGGGACGCTGCCACTGGCGTTGCAGGAAGAGGCTCGCGTCCAGCAAAGAGGCCAGCTGAGAGTCCGCCCCGTGGAGGACTCGGCAGCCCCTGTGAAGCACACTGCAGCCCAGGAGGCAGGTGACGAAGAGGCCCACCGCCTGGTGCGGCGCAGCATCGTGGTGCCTCCGCGGTTCAGGCACTGGCTGGCAGGCGCCGGGGAGTGGCACCTGCGGTACTTGGCGCGCCACCACTGCGTCATGGTGTGCCACACCTGGGACGCGCCGCGGGGCAAACTGCATATGAAGGGCCCCAAGAAACACGTGCTGGAGTGCCACGCCCACGTGAAGGAGTTGCTGACGTTCTCCCGTGCACGTGAGGCGGGGCCCGAGTGAGGAGCCTTGGCCTTGCTCTCCCTCAACACAAAGGACACACAGCGTCCTAAGGAACCCTAGAGTGACAGTAGTAGTAGCAGTAGCAGTGATAGTAGTAGCAGTATTAATAGTAGCAGCAGCAGTAGCAGTAGCAGTAGTAGTAGCAGTACTTCGTCGTTACCTGTTAGCTTTGTGTCTTTACTCTTTTAATTCCTCTTATATTCAAGTTATTGTATCGCTAACATTGAGATACACAAGTACTATATATCACGTCTTTGTAGTGCAATTCACTACGCGCACACACACACACACACACACACACACACACACACACAAAACACACACACACAAAACACACACACACACACACACACACAAAACACACAAAACACAAAACACACACAAAACACAAAACACACACAAAACACACACACAAAACACACACACACACACACACACACACACACACACACACACACACACAAAACACACACACACACAAAACATACACACACACACACACACACAAAACACCCACACACACACACACAAAACACACACACAAAACACAAAACACACACACACACACACACACACACACACACACACACACACACACACACACACACACACACACACAAAACAATAAAACACACACACAAAACACACACACACACACACACACACACACACACACACACACACACACACACACACACACACACACACACACACACACACACACACACACACACACACACACACACACACACTGTCCGAATGTGTGTTCTGTTGTTGCCACATCTTAGGGGACAGTGTCAAACAAGCTGTGCTAAAATGGCATATTGATAAAAGAGTTTGTTTACAAGGTATTAGCGAAAACGACTCCCAGTTGGATCTGAAATAGACAGTAGTCGATTTTTTTTTTTCATTAATCCCTTCCAACTATGGCCAGTGTTAAGCTATTTCAGGATTTCTTTATTAATCCTTTTATTTCTATACGGCATAAATTTCATGGATGGATGGATGATAGATAGGGTGATGAAGAGAAAGACAGACAGAAAAAAACAGACAGAAAAAATAGACAAAGAAACGAGAGATGGATTAGATAAATCACTAGATAGAAAGATGGATAGAAAAATTTTGAATAGATAATTAGAGATTATTAGATGGATGCATTGAAAGCTGTGTTGGAAAAAATCCTGGTTTAAAAAAAAAATAACACTCGGTGTTTTTAGGTTTTGTTTTATTCTATTTTATTTTATTTTATTTTTTTGCTGGGGCGGGATTTATTATTTTTCTTTTGAGGGGTTTATTGTTTTTTGTTTTATTCATTTTTATTATATATATATATATATATATATATATATATATATATATATATATATATATATATATATATATATATATATATATATATATATATATATATATATATATATATATATATATATATATATATATAATAACACACACAACCTTCACCCAAGAATTTCAAAATTATCATGGCGACTCCTTCACCAGCCTTGGAGTCCCCATCTGGGGAGGGGACCATAAATGTCCCCAGGTCGGACTGCCTTTCTGTCGACGACCCTAAGTGTCTTGAAACTCCTCTCAACTTTTTCTTCATTAACTTCTGCAACATTCGCGGTCTAAGATCTGATTTTCAATCTGTAGAACACCACCTCTCCTCTTCTAAACCTCATCTTCTTTTCTTCACTGAAACTCAGGTGTCTGAGGCAATTGACAGTAGCCCCTTTTCTGTTCCCTCCTACTTTCTCTATCCTCATTTTCGATCCAAAAGCTGGATGTTGCGTTTATGTGCGCAATGACTTAACCTGCTCTCGTGCCCACGCTCTTGAATCTTCCGAGTTTTCCATCATCTGGCTACGACTACAGAGTCACTCTCAAACTAAATTTATCTGTGCTGTATACCTCTTACCTAACTCCTCTGACTATAAGAAATTCTTTGACTACTTAACTTCCAAAGTGGAACACATTGTGACCCTCTTCCCTTTTGCAGAGATCTCCATTCTTGGAGACTTCAATGTTCACCATCAGCTTTGGTTTTCCTCTCCCTTCACTGACCATCCTGGTGAACTAGCCTACAACTTTGCTATCCTCCATGACCTAGAGCAATTGGTGCAACACCCTACTCGTATTCCTGACCGTCTTGGAGATACGCCCAACATTCTTGACCTTTTCTTGACCTCTAATCCTTCTGCTTATGCTGTCACCCTTTCATCTCCGTTGGCATCCTCCGATCACAATCTCATATCTGTATCTTGTCCTGTCGCTCCAATATCTCCTCAGGATCACCCTAAGCGAAGGTGCCTCTGGCGTTTTGCCTCTGCTAGTTGTGGGGACCTGAAGAGGTATTTTGCTGATTTTCCTTGGAATGACAACTGCTTCCGTGTCAGAGACCCGTCTTTGTGTGCTGACCGCATAATAGAGGTGATAGTGTCTGGCATGGAGGCGTACATTCCTCACTCTTTTTCTCGACCTAAACCTTCCAAACCTTGGTTTAACACAGCTTGTTCTCGTGCTATACATGATACAGAGGTGGCCCACAAAAGGTACTTAAGCCTTCCATCACCAGAATCTCATGCACTTTATATTTCTGCCCGGAACCATGCCAAGTCTGTTCTCCAACTAGCCAAAAACTCCTTCATTAACAGAAAGTGTCAAAACCTTTCAAGATCTAACTTCCCTCGTGACTTCTGGCATCTAGCCAAAAATATCTCCAATAACTTTGCTTCTTCATCTTTCCCTCCTTTATTTCAACCAGATGGCACCCTGCACTTTCCCACGTCTTTTCATAGACGTCCAACCCTTCAGGAGGTAAACATTTCACGCAGGGAAGCCACAGAACGCTTGACTTTTGAACTTTCTAAAATTTCTGATTTGGGCAGAGTAAACTTGGTATTGTTCAATGCCTCAAAAACTCAATTCCTCCATCTATCAACTCGACACAACTTTCCAGACAACTATCCTTTCTTCTTCAATGACACTCAATTGTCCCCCTCTTCTACACTGAACATCCTCGGTCTGTCCTTTACTCATAATCTGAACTGGAAACTTCACATATCATCTCTAGCTAAAACAGCTTCTATGAAGTTAGGTGTTCTGAGACGTCTCCACCAGTTTTTCTCACCCCTCCCAGATGCTAACTCTGTACAAGGGCCTTATCCGTCCATGTATGGAGTATGCTTCACATGTCTGTGGGGGTTCCACTCATACTGTTCTTCTAGACAGGGTGGAATCAAAAGCTTTTCGTCTCATCAACTCCTCTCCTCTAACTGACTCTCTCATCACCGCAGTGTTGCATCTTTAGGTGTCTTCTACCGCTATTTTCATGCTAACTGCCCTTCTGATCTTGCTACCTGCATGCCTCCCCTCCTCCCGCAGCCTCGCTGCACAATACTTTCTTCTTTCTCTCACCCCTGTTCTGTCCACCTCTCTAACGCAAGAGTTAACCAGTATTCTCAATCATTCATCCCTTTCTCTGGTAAACTCTGGAACTCCCTGCCTGCTTCTGTATTTCCACCTTCCTATGACTTGAATTCCTTCAAGAGGGAGGTTTCAAGACACTTATCCATCAATTTTTGACCACTGCTTTGACCCTTTTATGGGACTGGCATTTCAGTGGGCATTTTTTTTATTTGATTTTTATTGCCCTTGGCCAGTGTCCCTCCTACATAAAAAAAAAATAAAAATAAAAAAAATAAAATATATATATATATATATATATATATATATATATATATATATATATATATATATATATATATATATATATATATATATATATATATATATATATATATATATACTCGTATATATACACACAGTTTAGATAAGCAATTAAAAGTAATCTAGAGTGAAACAAAAGGTTTGATTAATTTTTTTTTTTTTTCATGTCGGAGGGGCATCGGCCAAGAGCAACAAAAATAAAATAAAAAAGTTCCACTGAGGTGCCGGTCGTCAAAAATTACAGGATAAGTGTGTTGAAACCTCCATCCTTAAAGAGTTCAAGCCATAGAGAGGAGGAAATACAGAAGCAGGAAGGGAGCTCCAGAGTTTACCAGAGAAGGTGATGAATGATTGAGAATACTGGTTAACTCTTGCATTAGAGAGATGGACAGAATATGGGTGAGAGAAAGAAGAGTCTTGTGCAGCGAGGCCGCGAGAGGAGGGGAGGCATGCAGTTAATCAAGATCAGAAGAGCAGTTGCCATGAAAATAACAGTAGAAGATAGCAAGAGATGCAACATTGTGGCGATGAGAGACAGGGGCTGAAGACAGTCAGTTAGAGGAAAGGAGTTGATGAGACGAAAAGCTTTTGATTTCACTCTGTCCAAAAGAAGAATGGTATTATCAGCGTAGGAGTGGTTGGGACAAGAAGTCTGGTTTAGGGGATCATTGATGAATAATAGGAAGAGGGTGGGTGACAGGACAGAATCTTGATGAACAGCACTGTTAATAGATTTAGAAAAAAAGAACAGTGACCGTCTACCACAGCAGCAATAGAACGGTCAGAAAGGAAACTTCAGATGAAGTTACAGAGAGAAGGACAGAAGCCATAGGAAGGTAGTTTGGAAATCAAAGCTTTGTGCCAGACTCTCTTAAAAGCTTTTGATATTTCTATGGCAACAGAAAAAGCTTCACCAAAATTCCTAAAAGAGAATGACCAAAACTCAGTAAGGAAAGCGAGATCACCAGCAGAGCTGCCTCGACGTATCCATACCAGGTTGTGAAAATGATAGATGTTTAAGAATCTTCCTGTTGACCTATTGATGATAGATTCAAAGCTTTAGAAAGGCAGGAAATTAAAGCAATAGGACGGTAGTTAGAGGGATCACAATGATCACCCTTTTTAGGAACAGGCTGAATTTAGGCAAACTTTCAGCAAGAAGGAAAGGTAGATGTTGATAGACAGAGTTGGAAGAGTTTGACTAGGGAAGGTGCAAGCACGGAGGCACTCCATCAGGTTCGTAAGCTTTCTGAGGGTTAAAATCAGCCAGGGCATGGAAAACATCATTGCAAGGGATTTTAATACGTAGCATGAAGTAGTCACAGGATAGAGGAGAGGGAGGAACAAGCCCTGAATCATGTAAGGAAGAGTTTTTTAGAAAATGTTTGAGTGAAGAGTTCAGCTTTAGGAATAGATGAGGTGCCAGTGGTGCCAATAGATTGAAATAAAGGAAGGAAAGATGAAGAAGCAGAGTCATAGGAGATGTTTTTGGCTAGATGTCAGAAGTCACGAGGGGATTTAGACCTTGAAAGATTTTGACACTTTCACTGAAGATCAGTCACTTGTTTAGGACATGCTGATGCAGGTTGGTCCGGGTGGACAAAGCTTGTGTTAACTTGTGCTCTACAGAATGAATGAGTCAGACTTGTCTACTTTTACATTTTTTATGCTTATGTACATATATAGACCTTAATTATCAATATGTTATACAACCAAATTTTCATGTGTAATATATATATATATATATATATATATATATATATATATATATATATATATATATATATATATATATATATATATATATATATATATATATATATATATATATATATATATATATATATATAAACCCACTTAAGCTTTTTTTTTGTGGTGGAGTGGTTTTATGCCAACCTTGATAGGATGATAACAATACAAATAGACTGATAACTTACAATAATGACCACATGTTAAAAGAAGAATCACTTTACAAGTGTAAAAAAGAAGAAAAAATAACTATACAATGCTCTTTAGGTACAAAGCCGCGTAACCATGCAGAATTAACTTGAAGTAAAGTAAAAAACCTCACCACGGTGCTCAGTCTTTCTCTGCAGTCACAATCCTTTGATCTGGCTACGCCTCATCAGTTGTCGGGTGTTCCTTGGAGACTGCCAGCTGGTGAGAGGACTCACGACTGCTGGAGGGCTGGTACACATCGAACACAGTGGAAGTTAGTATGCTGTGTGAATCCTCTGACCATGAGTATACTATTAACTACTATAGAGATCTTTGAGTGGTGTAGGGGATATAACAAGATGACGTAAGCAAATGTCTCAGGGTCAGTAATCAGGATAGAACAAGACATAATGGGTTCAAACTTGACAAAGTTAGATTTAAGAAAGCGATGGAAAGGAATTGGTTCTCAAATAGGGTGGTAGATGAATGAAATGGACTCAGTAATCAAGTTGTTAAGGCTGAGTCATAAGAGAACTTTAAAAGATTAAACAAATATATGGAAGGTGATGATAGGTGGAAATAGGCAGGTAACCTATGCTCTGTACAGGGACTGCCACGTGTAGGCCTGATGACTCCTTGCAGCTTCCCTTATGCTGTTATGTTCTTATCAACTCTTAGGTCCGAGTGGTACAAGTGCTACCTCTACATATGTTTACACGGTATATAGGGACTCCCAGGCATTGAGTAAACAGAAATTGTGTATAGAAAAACATAAAGACTAATGCGAAGACGGGGTTAGGGAATTTGATCTGTTGAATTGGTCTGTTTGTTTATCTATTTACGTATATGATAAATGGATAATACATTTTTTCCTTGTTCCTTGATCACAACTTTAGATATAACACCTAAAACAATATGTAGAAATACAGAAAAAAAATGACAAAAAAAAAAAATCCTTAATATTTACGTACTATGTACAGCATTGATGAACGGTTGTGCTTGGTCTTGCTAAAACGGAAAACTGCGTGTAAATTCAATGATATTTAATATATTTCAAATCGAGTTCAAGTGAAATCGTGTAAAAAAGTGTAAATTTAGAGTTGCCTGTGTCTTTTGACTCACTGAAATATTCTATTGTAAATCTAATTGTATGAATCTAGAGACGTTTAAACACAGAATATTAATGGACACAATACGTAACCCACTTGTTGTAAGAAGACAGCGATGACATGACACTGTACAAAATAATCTAATCTTTTCCAGTACAGAATTTCTAAAAAAAGAAAAAAAAAAGTGACTGCATTGAAGGGGTTAAATAAGCTAAAAAAAAAAAAAAGTTAAATAAAATAAAAAAAATGTCTTGAAGGATATCTTAGTGTGGAATTGTTGATGTTGTTGTTGTTGTTGTTGTTGTTGTTGTTGTTGTTCTTGTTCTTGTTGGTGGTGGTGGTGGTGGTGGTGTTATTATTATTATTATTATTATTATTATTATTATTATTATTATTATTATTATTATTATTATTATTATTATTATTATTATTATTATTATTATTATTATTATTATTATTATTATTATTATTATTATCATCATCATCATCATCATCATCATCATCATCATCATCATCATCATCATCATTATTATTACTATTATTATCAAATTTACTTGTGAGATAAAGTCGTATAAATAAATTAAGCCACCTCCCTGTCCTCTCTCTCTCTCTCTCTCTCTCTCTCTCTCTCTCTCTCTCTCTCTCTCTCTCTCTCTTTAAATATGCAAATGCCAGTGAGATGCCAACGTTAAGCTTCTGAATTACGTATTGATCTGATAAGAAACACGTACAAATATAATAAGCAAAGTGAAAGTGAAAGTCTTAATCACAGTGCATTGCAGAGACAGCCGGGAGTGTGAGAGGTGAGAGGGAGAGTGGTGAGACGGTGCAGGGAGATTGTGAGAGTGGTGAGAGGTGAGAGGGAGAGTGGTGAGACGGTGCAGGGAGAGTGGTGAGAGAGCTGGGAGAATGTGAGAGGTGAGAGTGGTGAATAAAAACACGATGAGAGAGAGAGAGAGAGAGAGAGAGAGAGAGAGAGAGAGAGAGAGAGAGAGAGAGAGAGAGAGAGAGAGAGAGAGAGAGTTATAAAATCATCCCTTTTAAGTGTAAACAATCCCGTCCCAGTAAGAGGCAGCCCCCAGGAACACGTGAATTAGTAAACAACGTGCGTCTCAAGGGTACAGAACAGAGTGCCACACCGGCCAGGCTGCGGGGTTGCCAACCTTACTGTGACAGACTCTTATCCTTCATTCAGTACGACAGGAAGGGGAGAGTTGGTGGCAACCCTGTGTGGGATTTTGTTTCGTGCTTGTTTTGTTCTGAGGGGGCTGATTGATTGATTGACTGATTGATTGATTAGTTGGTTAATTAGTTGGTTGGTTGATTGACTGGCTGCTTCAGTACATCAATATTTTCAGTGTAAATCACTTCTATATCTCTTTATTAATTGTTTTCATCAATGGCTGTGTAAAGGATTTCTCGTTTTTTATATTATTTCTTTCTTTCATTAGCCAGTGTGAAGGATTTTTCTTTTCTCTATTAGTCTTTTCATCAGTAATCAATGTAAATGATTTTTTCTTCATTAATCCTTTCCATCAGTTGCTACTATCCGTGTCAGACCCTCTGAGGCACCGTTTTTCGTAGTTATTTTCTAAACAAACAGTTGGATCATTATGACATTTTGGCACAGTTTGTTTGACACCGTCCCATAATTCGAGGCACAACAGTGCATTGCGAAGTGTGTTTCATTAAGGAGTTTGGTCTTGGCTCTTAAGGCGAACCTGGCAAGAACCGAGAAGACACTGGGACAGGGGAAGGTTTTACGTGACGTGGTTGTGACGTGTAAAGGGGATGCAGGGTAGGGGGGAGGCAAGGACGATCTGAATATTTTCCGTGAAAGTTTCACATATTTGTGATTCACCAGTTTGTACTTGTACTCTTACTCAAGTTCCCACAACATAAATTTCATGAAAAGAATTAGAAGAAATCAATCGTAGTTCATCACCTGAACTCAAAATTTCAGCAAAGAAAGAAAAGGGAGAGAAAGAAACAGACTGATAGATGAGTATGTAACAAAAGACATAGCTTAGGAGCAGACAGAGAAGTCAGGTATCGTAGGCGCCTGCCAAAGATGATTTAATTGTGATGAGAAAGCAGCAGACGTAGTAGTGATGGTGTTGGTGGAGTGGTTGCAAGGTGACCTGTTTAATGGTGTATATGGCAACTCTCCGTGTTCACCATCCATGAATGGTGATCCACCTCACCACCGCTTTTCCACTACTCTCCTCACAATTATCAAATCAAACCAAAAATGAAAACTTGCGCAAAGACTTTCAACATCTGTGTGGTGGCGACTGTGGTGGTGGCGGTGGCGTTCATCACCCCCTCCTTGTGGGGCGTGGTGATGGACGCCCGCACCCTTGGACTCGTGGTGGAGGCGTGGCAGCGCGCCGGTCCCCACACTACTCCTATGGGGAAGGTGCGGGAGTGGCTGGCCACTGCCTGGTGGTTGGGCCCCCTGCGGCCCACCCCTCTAAGGGACCCCATGTCAGAGTGCGGCATCCCCGTCACCGACTGGCGGGAGGTGGTGGCCCTCGTGGTGAACATAAAGGCCCGCCTGGCCTGCGTGCAGGAGCAGATCCTGCTGGCCGAGCAGGAGCACGAAGACTTTTATACAAGGGTGGTGGTGGCGGCGTGTTGTCTGGTGGCGGTGCCTCTGTGTGGCGCCCTCTTGATGGGGTGCTCCTGCATCTTCCTCTTCCTGCCCCTGCGCCGCCACCAACCACTCGAGGAAGCCAAGGATCTGCAGACTTATAAGGGACACACTGAGGATCACCTTAAACTGATCCAATACAAACTTGTAAAGAGGAAGCTTCTGAAGCTTCTGAAGCAGCACTGTCCACTGAAGCGACACGTCCTGCTTGTAATGTTTGACTGGCTGACCGAGGTGCAGCTCCCCCTGGACACTGGTGGTGACAGCCGCGTCCCGGTGACACTCCTGGCGCGGGGGACGCTGCCACTGGCGCTGCAGGAAGAGGCTCGCGTCCAGCAGAGAGGCCAGCTGAGAGTCCGCCCCGTGGAGGACTCGGCGGCCCCTGTGGAGCACACTGCAGCCCAGGAGGCAGATGACGAAGAGGCCCACCGCCTGGTGCGGCGCAGCATCGTGGTGCCTCCGCGGTTCAGGCACTGGCTGGCAGGCGCCGGCGAGTGGCACCTGCGGTACTTGGCGCGCCACCACTGCGTCATGGTGTGCCACACCTGGGACGCGCCGCGGGGCAAGTTGCATATGAAGGGCCCCAAGAAACACGTGCTGGAGTGCCACGCCCACGTGAAGGAGTTGCTGACGTTCTCCCGTGCACGTGAGGCGGGGCCCGAGTGAGGAGCCTTGGCCTTGCTCTCCCTCAACACAAAGGACACACATCGTCCTAAGGAACCCTAGAGTGACCGTAGTAGTAGTAGTAGCAGCAGTAATAGCAGTAGTAGTAGTAGTAGTATTGTACTTCGTGGTTACCAGTTAGCTTTAAGTCTCTTTTAATTGTTCTTATATTCCTGTCATTGTATCGCTGATATTGTGATACACAAGTACTGTATACCATATCTTTGTATTGCCTTTCACTACACACACACACACACACACAAACACACACACACACACACACACACACACACACAGTACATAGTGTAGTGGTCAGCACGCTCCACTCACAACCGAGAATGCCCAGGTTCGAGTGCCAGGCGCCGGGAGACAAGTGGGTGAGCCGCTTAATGTGTAACCACTGTTCATCTAGCAGTAAGTAGGTGCGGAATATAACCCGAGGGGCTGTGACCTCACTGTCCCGGTGTGTGACGTGTGAGTGGCCTCAGTCCTACCCAGAAATCGGTCACTTTGAGCTTTGAGCTCTTTCCGTAGGGGAATGGCTGGCTGAGTGACGAGCAGACGACCGTATACGTGAATGACACACACACACACACACCTAATAATATATGTAAATTAGTGAAACTGTGTGTGTGTGTGTGTGTGTGTGTGTGTGTATTTGAAAGAATAACATTGTAGTGCTTTTGCAAGTGTATGTCATTAAGGAGTTTACCGTATGAAAGCGAAGGTGGAAAGAGCCGAGTAGACATTCGAACGTAGTTGTGACGTGTAAAGGGGATATTTGTCCATCTATTTATGTATATGATAAATGGATAATCTCTCTCTCTCTCTCTCTCTCTCTCTCTCTCTCTCTCTCTCTCTCTCTCTCTCTCTCTCTCTCTCTCTCGACATCTAAAGGTCAGTAAGACGCCAACGTTAAGCTTCTGAATTACGTATTATATTAATCTGATATGAAACACGTACCAAAATATTAGAGAAATTGAAAGTGAAAGTCTTAATCACAGTGCATTGCAGAGACAGCCGGGAGTGTGAGAGGAGAGAGGGAGAGTGGTGAGACGGTGCAGGGAGATTGTGAGAGTGATGAGAGGTGAGGAGAGTAAAATCAAGGTGAGAGAGAGAGAGAGAGAGAGAGAGAGAGAGAGAGAGAGAGAGAGAGAGAGAGAGAGAGAGAGAGCTACTGAAAACCCGACTAATCTCTGTGACCTTTGAAAATACTACTTATGAGAAAGCGATACGTACAGAAATACAAGCTTAGTGTTTCAAGGAATGATTACATACGCAACACTGTAAATTATAAATACACCTCTTTGAAACAGAAGTAGTTTTAACAATACAGTACAAAAGAAATCATTCACTATCTTTTTTTTTCATTTATTTATTTATTTATCCATTTATTTATTTATTAATTTATTTACTTATTTTTCTTGCGCACAGTAGGTTAGTAATTTGTCACCGCCTGTTTGCTGTGTTGTAAGGTGTTACGTTTGCAACACTTGTAAACTTGTGATGATTTGCGGTTTCCATATTATTGTGTTGCTCTGTGTGAGTGTTGGAATTAAGTTGTTGGTGTCTATTATTTTTTTTTTTCTTTCTTTCTTATCTGTTTTGTTTGTATGTTTGCTTCTTTTTGTTCTGTTTTATTTATTTGTTTTTTTTTCTTTATTCTATTTTTCTTCTTTCTTTCAGTATATTTCAGCTGTATTACTTATTTGATGTAGTGTTCGTATATCTTTTTCTTCCTTCCTTCTTTCTTTCCTTTATTCCTTCCTTCCTTACCTTTGCGATCAGAAATTTAGCTTTATTTCTTTATTATTCCCTCTTTCTTTCTCCTTTGCACGTCCCACCCCTTCACAAATACAAAAAGCAACACTTAACCCAACACAGCAACGTAGCCATCATTCATGCACAGTGTTGCGGAGTACTGACTAAACGCAACACTGTGAACCTAATAATAAGGCCCATATTCTGAAACCCTTTGCTCTCTCACCACGACCGTTAGCAGGATTCTCAAGAGCGTTTCTCCTGTTCGTAATGTAGAAATCTTGTTAATCTGTTACTAGAATTATAAAAACATCATTAGAAATCCGTTTCACTTCAACTGGAGAGTTTTTGAATGTAGTGGAGCTGCGGTGCGGAAGCGTTTCAGAAAACAGTACTGAGACGAGGTGAATGGGATCTGAAGGTCTGAAGCATCGAGGTGGGTGATGACGAGGGGGTTTGAACGACTATTGCCTCGTCATCTGGTTAAGCTTATTTTTTTTTTTCACTGCTATTGAGACGTACTGGCATTAGAACATAAGAAAACAAGGCCAGCTGCAAAAAAGGCATCAGGTCTACACGTGGCAGTTCCTGTATGGAGCATATCTATCTATTTCCACCTATCATCCCCATCCATATATTTGTCTAATCTTATTTTAATGCTCCCTAATGACCCATCCTCCTTTAATCACAAGCCACTTTTGACACCCCTCTTTTTTGTTCAGCAGCTATATCTATACTTAATACTGGATAAACAATGGGAAATCTGCTGTTTTAATTCCTTTCCTTTCTCGCGATGATTGAAGAGATTTTGCACAGTGGTTCTTAGTGTTGTGAGTTGTTGTACATGTATTGCAGTGTGAGCTTCCATCCAGAAAAAAATAATAATAATGATAGTAATAAAACTTGTTCGTCTCTTCGTCTCCACATCTCAGCGCAGCAGCAAGTACGGTGCCTCGCTACACGTGAGTACATTCATCTTACGGCTTGTCTGTAAAGGAGGAGGAGGAGGAGGAGGAGAGGAGGAGGAGGAGGAGAAGAAGAAGTAGTGAAATGATTAAAAAAATTCTTGAGTGGCGCCGCAAGGGAGGAGAAAAAAGAGGAGGAGGAGGAGGAGGAGAAGGAGGAGGAGGAGAAGGAGGAGGCTTTTGTAAAGAAGAGGAAAAAGGAGGAGGAGGAGGAAGAGGAGGAGGAGGTGGAGGAGGAGGAGGCTTATTTGTAAAGAAGAGGAAGAATGAGGAGAAGAAGAAGGAGGAGAAAAAAAGGACAACAACAACAACAACAACAACAACAACAACACGAACGAGAAGGAGAAGTAGCAATAGAAGTAGTAAGAGTAGCAGCCGTAGCAGCAGTAGTAACAGCAGTTGGTCGCGCCTCAGTCCAGTGGTGCAGGTATTCAGAAGGACCAATCAGCAAGCCTTTCCGGTTCCCAGGCCCCCGAGCGGCTGATTGTTGAGAGATAGGGCGTGGGGGGTGGGGGGAGGGGCGGCTGGTGATTTGTGCAGGGGTAGAAGAGAACCAGGTATATCCCCACAATTCTTTATTATTATTATTATTATTATTATTATTATTATTATTATTATTATTATTATTATTATTATTATTATTATCATTATTATTATTATTATCATTATTATTATTATTGTTACTACTACTACTACTACTACTACTACTACTACTACTCTTATTATCATTATTATTATTATTGTTATTATTTCTTTAAATTAAATAATATTGACAGTTTATATATGTATGTATACGTATCTATATGTAAGAGAGAGAGAGAGAGAGAGAGAGAGAGAGAGAGAGAGAGAGAGAGAGAGAGAGAGAGAGAGAGAGAGAGAGAGAGAAAATATCTGCATGTTGTCTTTGACGAAGCTTTTTCTTCACTATTGTTATTGGCAGTTCAAGGCCATTTATTGTTTTTTACCTGTTTCATTGCATTGTCTGCACCTCCCCTCTCCCCAGTCTCCACTTTTTACAACACAAAAAGTGGAGAGGGGGGAGGGGGAGTTACGTTATCACATCAGTCCCTTCATGATAATTACTACACTATGTACAATTAAGGAGGTGTTCCCTTGTTCCTGCCTCACTCCCCCCTCCTTGTTGTCCTTGTTGTTTCACTCCATAACTTCCTTCTACGTCACTCCTGGAATATATAAGCTGTGGGAGTGTTAGTAGGCAGTGTGTGTTTCTTAACTATGGCGTTATTAGGGTTTCTGAAATATTCCTTAATCATTTTCAAAGTACAGTTAATTGTCAAAGTTTTTTTTTTTTCGTATGGTCACCCTCATAAAGAAATGGCATAAATAATTTCTCGACGGTTTGCAATTCTTAGCTACATCACATCTTTATTTAGGGAAAAAATCCAAAAATCATCGAAAAATTACTCAGGTCTTTTGTTGATGAGGGTGAGGGCTTCATTCCAGTTCATTTTATAGAGCTTTTCATTTTTTTGCACATATTCACTTATGTACTTAATGTTATTTTATTAACTGTGGGATCTTAAACCCCCTTAATTTTTCATAGCTTTCATTTCATTATTTCATTATTTATTTATTTGTTTATTTACTTATTTATTTAATCACT
>NC_087161.1:5810000-5817500 GCF_035594125.1 Scylla paramamosain
CGAGAACACCACGTGGGCTTGGAAGAGAGAGAGAGAGAGAGAGAGAGAGAGAGAGAGAGAGAGAGAGAGAGAGAGAGAGAGAGAGAGAGAGAGAGAGAGAGAGAGAGAGAATAAGAATCAAAACGAAACTAAAAAAAAAAAAAAGAAAGAAACAAGTTGTGCCAGAAAGAAAACGGACTCAATGTAACTGGGCCGAGAAGACACGCTTGGTTAAAAGTACCGCGTTGGTCCTGTGTTTGTATTAATTAAGGGAGGCATATGAGGCACAGTGAAGGCGCAGCGTCCAGGAAGTGTGCGGGAAGTTAATGGTGATGCAGCGTGACGTGAGAAAAGGTAAACTGGGGCCAATGGAGCACCTCTCTACACTTTTGTCTGTATGTTTGTGTATCTACTTGTTTGTTTAGCAGTGTGACGTGAAAAAGAGAAGCTGAGGTCGATGGAGTGCCTGTCTGTTTGTCTATTTTGTTTGTCTATGTATTACTTGTTTTAATTATTGGTAGTGGTGGTGGTGGTGGTGGTGGTGGTGGTTAGAGTGAAGATCGTGGTAAGAATGTATTTATTTTTATTGTTTATTTATTATGATTTTTTTTTAGATGGTGTTGTTTAGAGGATGTGATAGTGAAGATGGCAATGTGAGTTTGTTTATTGGTTTCGTTTATTTATTTATTCTACTTATTATTTTTTCACTTGTTCATTTATTTATCTATTTATTATTATTATTATTATTATTATTATTATTATTATTATTATTATTATTATTATTATTATTATTATTATTATTATCATTATTATTTTATTTTATTTTATTTTATTTATTTATTTATTTATTTTTTTAAGACGAAGTGGTTACGAGGATGTGACGGTGGTGTGATGTTGTTGGACTGACGGATGTGTGAGTTGATGTTTGGACGTTCTGGGCGAGGCGGCGTGGGAGGATGTGTGGATGTGGTCGTGTGTTTGAATTATGTATCTTCTTTATTCATTAATTTACCTGTTCACTCATTCATTTATTTCCGATTTTTACATGTAAGGGGGACAGGTTAATGACGCAAAAAAAGAGAAAAAAAGAGAAAAGTAAGAAAATAAAGAAAGGTAAAAGGAAAGAAAGGTTTGCTTGTAGTGCCGGCACACCTTCAGAAGATACACAAGAGATAAGGACAAAAGTCAGCCTATTTAATTTCATATTTACAAATGTAAGGAAAGGAAATATATGTGATTCTGAACTTCTAGTGATATTTCTAGATTGAGTATTTTTTATCTTTTTTATATATTTATATTTTCCGTTTTTTTTGTTTTTTTTTTGACCGCATTTTTTTCTTCTGTGCCATTCTTTTCCTTTTCTCATTTTTTTTAGCTGTTTCTTTATTTGGTTCCTTTCTCTTTTAGTATTCCTATTGTCTAACTTCCTTTAGAAAAATCTGAAAGGATCATTTTTCTTTTTTTTCCTTTATTTTCTTCATTTCCTATCCTGCCTATGCAAAGAAAATGTAATGTAAGCATATATGTTATCAAACCAAACTTTTATTTATTTATTTATTTATTATGTTATTTATTTATTTATCTAAATTTATAATAGAAGAGTATCGATAAACTTAGTATGCTAACACTTCCCCCCCCCCACACACACACACACAACCTACTTCCCCCACCAACCCACTTCCTCCCTCCACCGGCTGTGACTCACCTCTCCTCTCCTCCACTGGTGTCTTCCCCCTATCCCCCACCCATTCATTACCCCCAGTGCTCGTTTACTCAACCTCACACCTCCCCTCCCCAGGTTTCCCCAAGTTTCCCTTCCCGTCTCAAAATGAAGATATTTCCCCTCCTCCTCTTTCCTCTCTTCCTCCTTCCTTCCCCTTGTTAATTCCCCAGTTGTAGGAAAGTGTGCGTTTGTGTGTGTGTGTGTGTGTGTGTGTGTGTGTGTGTGTGTGTGTGTGTGTGTGTGTGTGTGTGTGTGTGTGTGTGTGTGTGTGTGTGTGTGTGTGTGAGCATTAAAGAAATAGATGTGGAAATATGAAAAATAATAAATATCCATGTAATATGTTTGTCATTTATAAAAGATCAATGAATTATAATGAAGGTAATTAGAAAGTGGAAAATACTAGTCAGTGGAATATATAGTAAAAAAAATAGATAGATAAATAGATAGACAACTACCATACTAAATAAAAAAATATATAAATAGATAACCAAATAGATAGTCAGACATAAAGACAGACGTATCTATCACACTAAGTAAACACATAAAAATAAACAAAACCAAATAAATAAATAATAATAATAAAAAAACAAGCACATGGACTAATTAAGTAAAGTAAATGAGCAACACGCCACATGAAAGAATCCATTAACAACCCCTCCCCCCCTCCCCTCCCTGCCTCTGCCTCACCCCCACCCTTTTCCCCACCCTCCAGGAACCCCCCCATCCCCCCTTGCCTGTCACACCACAGCAAGCACCTGTGGGGAAGCTGGCACCTGTCCTATCTATCCTTCCCCACCTGTACCCTGCCCCCTGTGTCCCCCTGTCTTCTCCCCCCCCAAAACTGTCTTCTCTCCCCCCTGTTCTCTGTCTCGTCTTTGCCCCTGTCCTTTGTATCCCTGTCTACCCCTGCCCTGTTTCAGCTCCTTCCCTGTCTCCCCCTGCTCTTTCCCTCTTTCCTTCTTCCTGTTCTTCTGTCCTGCCTCCCTGTCTACCTGTTCCTCCTCTTCCTCCTCCTCCATCCTCCCTCCACCTTATTCTCCCTGCCTACTTATCCCCCTTCTCCTCCTCCTCCTTCTCTTCTCTCATCTCAAAATCACCCCTGCCCCCTCCCTTCCTCCCCCCTCCTCCCTGCCCCCCCACCACTGGCCCTCTGCCCCAGCTGGAGTACCAAAGAGTGCCAGTGTGGGTGACGCCGAAGGGGCACTGTCCTCACGGCACCCCCCCACTCCCCCCTTATCACCCCCTCGATCCCACAATATATTAACACTTCATACTTCATTTCTCAGTCCATCTCCTCCTCCTCCATCTTCTACTTCTTCCTTCTCTTTTTCTTCTTTTTCTTCTTCTTCTTCCTCCTCCTCCTCCTCCTTCAGTCATCGTTTTATCTTTCCATCTGCAGACTTCTTTCTTTCCCTCACCCTTTCCTTTCCTTCCCCTTCCTTTTTTTTTTCTCCACTTCCTCCCCTTTCCCTTCCCCCTCCCTTTCTTCACAGCCTCATTATGCATCTCCTGCAGTACGTACCCTCCCTCCCCTCCCCTCCCTCTCTCCCTCATTCCTCTCTAATGGGGTATTTTCCAGGTATTTGTAGTTGTTGTTGTTGTTGTTGTTGTTGTTGTTGTTTTCTTGTTCTTCGTGTTCTTCTTCCTCTTCTTTTTTTTTTCTTCTTCTTCTTCTTCTTCTTCTTCTTCTTCTTCTTCTTCTTCTTCTTCTTCTTCTTCTTCTTCTTCTTCTTCTTCTTCTTCTTCTTCTTCTTCTTCTTCTTCTTCTTCTTCTTCTTCTTCTTCTTCTTCTTCTTCTTCTTCTTCTTCTTCTTCTTATTATTATTATTATTATTATTATTATTATTATTATTATTATTATTATTATTATTATTATCATTATTATTATTATTATTATTATTATTATTTTCTTCTTCTTCTTCTTCTTCTTCTTCTTCTTCTTCTTCTTCTCACCTGCAATACACACAAATCTTTTAGTATAAAAAATCAAAAGATTATAACACACAACGTCGTTATAACCTTTCAGTGTGTGTGTGTGTGTGTGTGTGTGTGTGTGTGTGTGTGTGTGTGTGTGTGTGTGTGTGTGTGTGTGTGTGTGTGTGTGTGTGTGTGTGTGTGTGTGTGTGTGTGTGTGAAGCAAGAGGCGCAGTTTGAGGTGCGAGTTAGGTCGTGATTAGAATGACAGTCTGCTTCTGCTTCTGCTGGTGCAACACTGCCAAAGATAGCCACTACAAATGCTCACGCAACACTGGGGAAGGTGGGGGATGGGGGTGGAAGAGAGAGTGAGGGCGCAGGGATGGGATGGGGGGTGCAGGGAGGAGGGAAAAGAAGAGGAAAGACGCAAGGAGAAGTGGAAAGGAGACGAGGTGGAAGGGTAGAGAGAAAAGAACAGGAGGGGAGGAGAGAGGAAGGTAGAGAAGAGGCAGGGACATGGAGGGGGGGAGGTAAAAGATGGAGAGAGTGGAGGGAACGTGACGAAGAGGAGAGGAGAGGAGGAGGAGGAGGAGGAGGAAGTGTGAAAATATTAAATGGATGAGGGAGAGGTGAAGACAGGAAGAGGGTGACGTGGGAGGGGAGAGAGAGAGAGAGAGAGAGAGAGAGAGAGAGAGAGAGAGAGAGAGAGAGAGAGAGAGAGAGAGAGAGAGAGAGAGAGAGAGAGTTAAAATACTGCAGGGAGAGGGAGAGAAATGAAGAGGGGAGAGGGGAGTGGAGGCAACAGGATAATGTAAACAAGGACAGGAGAAGTGAGAGGAAGGACAGGGGATGAAGAAGGAGAATAAAGAGAGGGAATGAGAGGGAGTGTGAAAATAATGAAAGGGAGATTACTGAAGATGGGGATGAAAGGGTGAGGATGGTGAAGAAGAGGTGTGGTGGTGGTGGTGGTCAAGGAGTGAAGGGGGCGTGTAAACAAGGGTGTGATGGCAAGTGTAAACAAGGCGTAGAGTGTTCCTGGTAATGTTGACTGGAAGGACAAGCAAGCAAGCAAAAAAGCCATAACTTTATTTTGTGGCTTTTCTTTCTTTTCATTGGATTTTTATATTTATTTATTTATTTATTTATTTATTTATTTACTTGTGTGTGTGTGTGTGTGTGTGTGTGTAAGGTAGGATGATAAAGTATTACAAAAATTAGCCATAGAAAGAAGTACTTTGTTTTTTTTATTTATTCATTAGGAGAATGACAAAGGGTAAACAAAAAATAGTTAAAGTAAAATAGACTCGTTTCGGATCCTATTAAAGAAATAATGAAGAAATATAGAAAGAAATGAGTAGAAGATCCGAGGAAAAGCCAATTTGTTTTCAGCCCACTCAAGAAAAATATAAATAAATAAAGCTAAAAAGTAAAAATGTTAAAATCAGATTGTTTAATTAAAGTTTATAGTCTTAGGTTAATTCAGTTTAGTTTCATCTCGTTTCGTTGTTTTATGTTTCTTTCATAGAGCAGCTCAGGTCACAGCAACACAGAAACCCTGACGCAACACGTAGACTGATCAGTTTTACTTTGCTTTTGTTGCCATTGCACACACTGGAGGCAACACACGAACCACGTAATTTGATGTGACGAACAGGATCTGACGGAGAGACTAGGAAATTTAAACGCCACACTTATTATTATTATTATTATTATTATTATTATTATTATTATTATTATTATTATTATTATTATGAGTAGTTGTTGTAGTAGTAGTAGTAGTAGTAGTAGTAGTAGTAGTAGTAGTAGTAGTAGTAGTAGTAGCAGCAGCAGCAGCAGTAATAGCAGCAGCAGCAGCAGTATTATCTCGGTCACGTTGCTGAGGGTTGCATCACCGTACTCTGGCAGGCTTCCCGTCAGCAGTGTGTACAAACCATGCTTGCGGCACGCTTTGGGAACAGTTATAAGTCTTACAGTATACACACGCACCTTGTATTATATTATCATATGAAACTCAAAACTGACTATATTCATCGGTATTCGCTGCATGTAGACATTGTTAATAGTGGCGAGAAAGTTTGTAAGTACTGTACATGCATTCTTGAAACATACTCCATTCACGGGACACAGTGTTGACGGAGAGGATGCCAAGACAAAGATCAAATTCAAGATTGTAGAAGTGGGGAAAAATCCTGATTATAAACTGTAATTCGAATCCGGGGAACTCCTGCATTGTAAGACTCGATACTCTTGAGGCCACCGCGCCTGCCAGTGCATACATACACACGTGTCCCCTTTCTGGTGGAGGAGGTGGAAAGCGTCACTGGCATTATGGTGCTTAGGGCCTTCTCCAGGAGTGAGGCTTTCCCCGAACCTCTTGATTCCGACAGCCGAACTAAAATGGGAAGGAACATTTTATTATTATTATTATTATTATTATTATTATTATTAGTAGTAGTAGTAGTAGTAGTAGTAGTAGTAGTAGTAGTAGTAGTAGTAGTAGTAGTAGCAGTTGCTGTTGTTGTAGTAGTAGTAGTAGTAGTAGTAGTAGTACAGTAGTAGTAGCAGTAGTAATTTATTTATTTTTTGAGTTAGTCATATATATATATATATATATATATATATATATATATATATATATATATATATATATATATATATATATATATATATATATATATATATATATATATATATATATATATATATATATATATATATATATATATATATATATATATTTATTTATTTATTTATTTATTTATTCTATAGCTGTTACCATGGCGTAGGTATAAGGCCATAGATTATTTGAGTGTATTTGTCTATTTATTTATCTATTTATTTATTTATTTATTTGTATTTTTTATCTTACTATTTATGTATTTATTTTTCACTCTTAGCTATGTAATTTTAATCTATACGGGCTTTATTCACACACTCGACTCTCTCTACTGTGTGTGTGTGTGTGTGTGTGTGTGTGTGTGTGTGGTGAGGTATTATGTTACTGCGCACGAGGACTGAACCTACAGATAGTTTTCAGAGGTACTAAATCACCTGATCAGACCAACACGCTGCCTCTTTACTGTGTGTGTGTGTGTGTGTGTGTGTGTGTGTGTGTGTGTGTGTGTGTGTGTGATGGAGAGCTGTTATGCTACTGCGTCGTCTTGATCGTGGCGTCTGCCCAGCGTGAGGCGAGGCAATGGCACCACAAAGGCACCACAATGGCACTCTATTGAATAATGAAGTACTCGAGCCGACACATGTATTATGGCTGAGACTCCTTCAATTCTCTCCCTCCCACCTCCTTAGCGTTCCTCCCTCACCTCCCTCTTTACCTCTCCCCCCTCCTTCCCTCCCTCCTTCCCTCCCTCCCTCCCCACCTCCCCAGTCTGCCTCCGCGTCACTTGCAGGGAAGCTCCGTGGTGAGGTACTTGACTTTATGCTTGAAAGTTACAAGTTCGATTCTGATACATTGCAGTTTCTCGGTGGAATTCTCTCTCTCTCTCTCTCTCTCTCTCTCTCTCTCTCTCTCTCTCTCTCTCTCTCTCTCTCTCTCTCTCTCTCTCTCTCTCTCTCTCTCTCTCTGATTGCGTGGAATTAAAGGGTTATCGCCCCATCCTCCTCCTCCTCCTCCTCCTCCTCAAACACTGACCTTTACCAATTCCTTTATCTTCCCTTCCCTCCCTTCTTCCCTCCTTCCCTCCCTTCCTCCGACACGAGGTACTGTACTTCTCCATGTAAGAAGCTCTGGCGATCTCCATAAGTGTTACAACGCTGTCTTTATAAATTTGTATGTATCTATTGGCTTGTTGTTGTTGTTGTTGTTGTTGTTCCTTCTTGTTCTTGTTCTTATTGTTCTTGTTCCTATTGTTCTTGTTCTGTTCTCG
>NC_087161.1:5822500-5845000 GCF_035594125.1 Scylla paramamosain
CCTTCTCCTACTCCTCCTCCTCCATCATCCTCTACCCTTTCTCCTCCTCCTTCACCTTCTCCTCCCTACCTGCTCTCTAAACCCGTTCTTCCCCCACCCCTTTTCCCCCTCCTTCTCCTCCTCCACCTGTTCGTCAGACACGCCTCCCTGAGGTGACGGCCGCTAGCCAATCACCGTCCTCCGTTCCTGTGACGTTAGAGACCCACCCGCTATGGAAATAAAATAAAAATAAAGATAAATAGTTAGAACACGGGATATGACGAGGAGGAGGAGGAGGAGGAGGAGGAGGGGGAGGAGGAGGAGGAGGAGAAAGTGCGCAGTTCCCATGTCAGCTGTTTTTCATGGGCTTAGGCAAAAGGCGCTTGAACTGAAGAGAGAGAGAGAGAGAGAGAGAGAGAGAGAGAGAGAGAGAGAGAGAGAGAGAGAGAGAGAGAGAGAGAGAGAGAGTACGATTAGGGAAAAAATGGAGAGGATCGTAAGGAAGGAAAGAAGAAGGAAAGGATGAGAGAGAGAGAGAGAGAGAGAGAGAGAGAGAGAGAGAGAGAGAGAGAGGGGTGATAAAGAATAAAGGAAGAAGTAAGAATGTGAGAGGAGAGGGCATCGTAAGGAAGGAAGGAAGGAAGAGAAAGAATAATAAATATTAGAGGAAGGATAAGAGGGAAGTAGGAACAAGGGAAGAAAGAGAGAATAAAGAAGAAAGGAAAGAAAAAAAAGGAGATACTAGAGGGAAGGTAGATGGGTAGAAAAGGAGAGAAAGAACGAAAGAAAGAAGAAAGGAAAAAAGAAAGAGGAGAAGGAATGGAAATTGAGATAGATGATTAAGAAGGAAGGAACAGGAAAAAAATATACAACGAATACTGAGAATGAGCAAAAAAGAAAGAAAAGTGAAGGAAGAAACGAAAGAAAAAAACGAAAGAAATTATTGAGGAGGGAAAGAATGAAGGACACAAACAAAACAAAAGAACGAAGTCGAGAAGTAAAGAAAGAAAAGCAAAGAGAAGGAATACCGAGAAGGAGAGTGAGGAGAGAAAGAAAATGAATAAAGCAAACAGAAGAAAGATGCATGGAAGGAAAGAAAAAGAAAAGAAAGAAAAGAGGTAGTAAAGGATAATAAAGAAATGAAAGAGGAGAAAGCAGTTAAGAATAAATTTGATAAAGATGAAAGACAGCAAGAAAGAAAGAGAGGAAGGAAAGAAAAAAGGAGAGGAAGGAAAAAAAAGGGAAGGAGGCAGGGAAGGTTAAAAAAAGGAAGAAATAAAGAAAATGTAGGAAAGGAGAAAGACAGCAAGGAGAAAATAGAGAAAAATAAAAAAAAAGCGGAAAAAAGGAAGGAAAACAAAACACCAAGAAAAAAGAAAAGAACAATGAAAAGAGCAAAAAAGAGAAGGCAGGAAGGAAGAATGAAGCAAAGTAAGGGAGGAGGAAGAAATAAAAAAAAAAAAACATATTTTCCTCATCACACTCATTACAAGTCAATATTTGCGGTGCGCGGGCGTGTGCGTGCCTAGGATGTCGAATGGGGGGGAGGGGTCGTTGGGGGAGATGGGGGGCAGGGAGGCGTGCGCGTTGGGGGACATTTGGGGGGGATGAAGGTCTATGTACGCTCTCTCTCTCTCTCTCTCTCTCTCTCTCTCTCTCTCTCTCTCTCTCTCTCTCTCTCTCTCTCTCTCTCTCTCTCTCTCTCTCTCTCTCTCTCTCTCTTCAGTGGACTAGTGGGGCCTCTCTCTCTCTCTCTCTCTCTCTCTCTCTCTCTCTCTCTCTCTCTCTCTCTCTCTCTCTCTCTCTCTCTCTCTCTCTCTCTCTCTCTCTCTCTCTCTCTCTCTCTCTCTCTCTCTCTCTCTCTCTCTCTCTCTCTCTCTTCTTCAGTGGACTAGTGGGGCCTCTCTCTCTCTCTCTCTCTCTCTCTCTCTCTCTCTCTCTCTCTCTCTCTCTCTCTCTCTCTCTCTCTCTCTCTCTCTCTCTCCACTTTCATCACTCTTACCGTAACACACATTCCCTTGTCTCCTCCTCCTCCTCCTCCTTCCTTCCTCCTCCACCTCACCTCTGCTTCCTTAACCCGTCTCCACCGCCACCACCATCACCACCCTCTCCTGCTCGATGATTGGCTGGCGTGGCTGGCGTTCCTGCTGTGATTGGTCCTCCCTGGCGGTGTGGACTTGGCCTTTTGTTGTGCTGTTGGGTTACTATTCTTGGAGGAGGAGGAGGAGGAGGAGGAGGAGGAGGAGGAGGAGGAGGAGGTATGATAAGAGGAGATGGAGGAGGAGGAGAGAGAATGGAAGGACTAGAGTTCAGAAGGAAGAGGAGGAGGAGGAGGAGGAGTTGATTGGAAGGAAGTGAAGAGGCTGGAAGGGAGAAAAGACGAGGAGCAAAAAGGAACACAAAGAAAGAGTAAACCGTGAAGAAGAGGAAGAAGAAAACATAAAGTAGAAGGAGGAAGGGAATAAAACAAAGTCGGAGGAAGGCAAGAATAAAGTAAAATAAAAAGGAAGAAGAGGAGAAGAAAGTAAAGGAGTGGGAAGAAGAAGAAAGGCAGAGCAGAAAGAAAGTTTGAGCAGAGAGAAGACGAAGAAGGAAGAGGAAGAGAGGAGGAAGGAAGGGAAAGTGGAAATTGAGAATGAAAAGAAAGAAGAGGAGGAGGCAATATAGAAGAAAGGGAGAAAATTCATAGGAGTGGAGAGAGAGAGAGAGAGAGAGAGAGAGAGAGAGAGAGAGAGAGAGAGAGAGAGGGGGGGGGGGCTCAACATACACAAAGGGAGGCAAGCTTTTGTAATCTACATAATGTCACTCTTACTCTCAAATTAGGATTTACTCGTACATATGCATCTCTCTCTCTCTCTCTCTCTCTCTCTCTCTCTCTCTCTCTCTCTCTCTCTCTCTCTCTCTCTCTCTCTCTCTCTTTATTAGTATTTATGAAACTGTCTAACTTATTTATTTACTTATTTTATCTAATTATGTTTCTATCTATCTATTTATCTGGGTCTGTCTGTCTGTATCTGCCTGTCTGTCTGTTTGCCTGTATGTCTGTCTAACTGTAACAATGTTGATGCTGATACTGATAATAATAATAATAATAATAATAATAATAATAATAATAATAATAATAATAATAATAATAATAATAATAATAATGATAATAATGACGGCTTATTGGTGAGGCAGTGGTGACCAGAAATTTGCATTTTGATGTTGGAACTGTCTGTCTGTCTGTATGGCTATCTATCTATCTATCTATCTATCTATCTATCTATCTATCTACCTATCTATTTGTCTATCTATCTATCTATCTATCTATCTATCTATCTATCTGTCTATCTATCTATTTATCTCTATCAATTAGTCTATCTAGTTATGCATGTATGTATGCATGCGTGTATGTATGTATGTATGTATATATTAATGTATTTATTTATGTTTATGTGTATGCATGTATTAACTGATCTTATACATGTCTATCAGTGCATCCATCCATCCATTTGCCCATCTATCCATCTATCCATTTATTTATCTATTATCCATCCATCCATCCATCCAATTATTTACCTATTTATCCTTCCTTCTATTTATCTACCCATCCACCATCCACCCATCCATCCATCCATCTATCTATCCATTCATCCACCCATCCATCCATCCCTTCATCCCTCCATCCATTCATTCATCCATCTACGACTTAACATACACATTTCTCTACATTTTCTCTCTCTCTCCCGTACAGGTGAGTTGCTGCATCATGTCATTGACGCCAGCACACCTGTCACCTCCTGTTACCAGCTGCCTGTACCTGCTGCTGAGTGAGTGTTACCTGGATTTGTTTTGTATCGCATTATTCCGTGACCAGGCATGTTTATAAAGTGAATTGTGTGTGTGTGTGTGTGTGTGTGTGTGTGTGTGTGTGTGTGTGTGTGTGTGTGTGTGTGTGTGTGTGTGTGCGTGCGTGTTTCTTTTTATCGTGCTAGTTTTTTTTATATTTTTTACCTTCTTCCTTGATCTTTTTATTTTATTTATAGTTTTCCTCCATTTATTTATTTATTTTTGCGTAATCACGTCAATAGAAAGGTGGACGTGTTTCTTATACTCGTATCAGTCGTGTTCCAGGGAGCAGGTTATTGTGTTTTGTATTATTCCTTTGTTGTATTATGTCACTGTTGTATTTCTCTTTATTTCTCTTATTTATTTTATTTATTTTTTTAATTCATGTCATCCATCTCGGCAACTCTTCTCTGTTTGCTTTTGTTTTTACTGTTTCCTTTATTTCCATATCAATTATTGGCTTTAGTTTCACGTATTCTTAGTGTACGGTATGTTACTGTATATTGTATTGGTATATTTTAACATTATTAGTTCTGTTTTCAAGTTTATGACACCAATATCAGCACTATTTATTTATTTTTTTTAATCATTTATAATTTCATTTAGATTTTTCCCCCATAATTAAAGTATTGTAGCTCTTTCTATACACCGCCTAATCCATTTCTACAAACTAAAATTGATGTCACTAAATCCAAAACATCTTTTACACCCTTTCCTTTTTCTTTTTTTCCCCTCTTTTCATTGCATCTGCATTTCAGTGTAAACTTTCTAAAAAAAAAAATGAAATAATAATGATAATAAATAATAATAGCTTTTGCTTTCTATTGATGCCTTTTCAATGTGCTCGTGTATGAACATTCCATAAAAACATTTGCCGTAGAAACCAGTGTACCGTTAAGCTGCAGCATTGCGTGTGAAGAGGCAGGGCTCGGGTGCGCGGGCAGACCGAATATTAAGTAATGGAGGTTGTGCGTACCTACTCTTTGTTCTCAGCCTCCTTGTTAACCTTTGCAGTGTCCAGGCCTTGCTTTCTTGATGTCTCTGACTGTGATTGTCTTTGTATATCAGTGTGTTTGTCGTTTGCACTACTACTATTACTACTACTACTACTACTACTACTACTACTACTACTACTACTACTACTACTACTACTACTACTACTACTACTACTACTACTACTACTACTACTCATGTATTTGTCGTGTGTTCCTGTCACGATAGCCGCTACCAAACTTTCTCAACTGACCAAGTCAAGTACACCAAATGCAACACTGCAGAGGTGGTGGCGTGGCGCGGCAGACCTGTGTGGGCTGTCTGTGGTGGTGTGAATGCTTTATACCCTCGTCACACAGGCAGCCTCGGTGTGGAGAGAGTGCAGGTGTGGTAATGGCGTCGATGTCGGGTTACTGCCCACTGGCCGAGCCATGAAACATGTGTGTTTGGTGCAGCCTTGACTTGCTCCCGCTGGCCTGGGCGGCAGTGACAGTCATGCTACTCTCGTCCCCGGCTGTTCTTGGTAATGTCAGGCGCTGCTTCACCGGTCCGGCGGTGGTGGGAGAGTGTGCCACCAGCAACAGAAATATACTGTAGTAGTAGCCTGCAGCAGATGATCCAATGCGGACAAAAAGTGTCTCGTTCATTTTCATAAAGCCACCGTTTGGGCTGGCGCGGCAGGACCAGGATGCAAATGTCTGGCCGAGGCTGGCTGGCTGCCGCACGCCAACAGCAACAGGGGTCTGGACCAGCTTTGTCGTCAAGGCGGAGCAGCGCCGTGACTTATAAATTTATTCACTTGATTCAAGAGCAGCAACACAACAACGTGTGCTGGGTGTACCGCTGGACGCATCTCCACCAAGGTCACGCTGCCTCACACTGCTGATGTGGTGCATTCATCACTGAAAGTCTGCTGCAATCACGGCACACTGGTTTTTGCCTTGAGTTGCCACCACTGGACGCACTGCATGTCTGCCTGCTCCTCTGTGATGCTAATAGCCGTGTGCAGCGATGCGCCGCAGGGGAGCGCCATTCCCTCTCACCTGCACGAAGCTCATGTGTCCTGACCACACTGCCCCTCGCTGCCTCGCTGCCGCAGCCCCGCGCCCTCACCCGGCCACCATGAAGTACTCATCGTGTGCAGACGAGAGCTTCACTTCCAGGATGAGGTGAGAGGCGCGGTAACAACACGCCTTGACGCCAGCACAAGGAGCATCACCCATACTGCTGCCAGACGTCGTGACGAGTGTAACAGCCATCAGCACTGTGGCCAGGGCAGGCATCCCGCCTGACGTGCAGCATTTTGCACCTCGCACGCCCCCATGACGGAACACATGGTTCACTGTTACACAGCCCGTGCAGCCCTCCAGCTGTGTGCTGCAGCTGTCATGCTGTACTGCTGCAAGGGATGCATATACGCCTGTAGTTGCAGAAATATCAATAACCGTGCAGCCAATGGCGTGCACTCATTACTTGAGTTACTGTTCGAAATTAATTGACTCCTATTTAACAAAGCAATTCTGTATTGAAGGCGAGTGTTCTGTACACATTCAGATTAAATTGCCAGTTTTGTTGACGCACGAGTGTTAATTTCGTCTTCTGCTTTTACATCGTCGTGTCTATCAAGTTAATGTTCTTTTATCAATTACACAACTTCATTTACATGTTCTAGTGGGCCTCCTGCTTCCCCTCCTCCCTCCCTCCCTATCCATGCACGTCATTGGTCAAGGTGACGAGGAAGCCCGGCCCCCTTATTCATCTTCCGCCTTCCGTGATTGGTGAACAGTGAGGGAGGCAGCTTCTGATTGGTGGTCGCCGGGTGGGAGGGTGCAACAGTAGATTAATTGAGTTATGGCGCCGCAACAATTATTTAGGTCAAGGGGCGCTGGGAAGGGCACGGAATAGAGCCCTACTTCATCCTCATAAATTTTGATGGCAGCACGTGGGGCATTTTAAAAGGAGAACGTATGGTGCTTGTTATTATGTGATGCTGTTACAGGCACGTATTTGAAACTCTGCTCTCTCGCCACGTCTATTTTCCAAGGCCACACTATAGATGATTAGCTGGGTTCTCAAGAGTGTTTCCCCTGTTAACAACGTAGAAATCTTGTTATTCTGTCTCTAGAACCCCAAAACACCTTAAATAGCCCGAGTAACTTCAGGTAGAGCCTTTTGAATCTAGTGGAGAAGCCCGGCGCAGAATTGTTTCAGAATATGGTCCATAATTCATAATTATTACTAATATTACCATTTATTTTTTGTTATTGTTTATAGTATTTATTATTAAGTTATGTTATAAAATCTGAGATGCCAAGTACTGTGTTCCTGTTGTCAGTTATTGCGCATTATTGAAAAAATTGAACAGTTATATATAGTAAGAAGGATTAGGGTCACAGGTACTGCGTCTCTCTCTCTCTCTCTCTCTCTCTCTCTCTCTCTCTCTCTCTCTCTCTCTCTCTCTCTCTCTCGTAATGAAGGAGACTGATTGACATGTAGAAAACTTATTCTTATCCTTTCTCTTTATGGGAGGCTGGCTGGAAACCCCAAGAGTGGCTTTATCCGTTCTCGAGCGCGCATAACGCTGCGTAACAACTTCCTGTAGGTTTCTCCTTGTTACGTTGGTGAAGGTCAAGTATTTATCAAGGCCTGTGTGTGTGTGCGTGTGTGTGTGGAGCTGTCTATTTGAGCATGTTTACCTGCGTGTCTGTATACCTGTCTGTTTGTCTGCTTGTCTACCTGTCTGTCCGTAAATATCAGTCTGTTAGTATAGGTTTGTATTTGCGTATCTATCTGGCTATCTGTATCAGTCTGTGTGTATACGTATCCGTCTGTCTGCCTGTCTGTTTGTCTGTCTGTGTATGTGTGTCTGTCTGCCTGTCTATCTATCTGTATGTACCGGCCTGTTAGTCTGTGTGTGTGTGTGTGTGTGTGTGTGTGTGTGTGTGTGTGTGTGTGTGTGTGTGTGTGTGTGTGTGTGTGTGTGTGTGTGTGTGTGTGTGTGTGTGTGTGTGTGTGTGTGTGTGTGTGTGTGTGTGTGTGTGTGTGTGTGTGTGTGTGTGTGTGTGTGTGTGTGTGTGTGTGTGTGTGTACGTGTTTGTTTATCTATCTCTCTATTTATCTATCAGTCAATCAATCAATCAATCAATCAATCTGTCTATCTATCTATCTATCTATCTATCTATCTATTCACCTGTCTAGCCATCTATCTGTCTGTCTGTCCGTCTTTCTGTTCGCAAAATATAAAAAGTTACACATGGATTTTAATGAGATGTTCAAGAAAGGCGGGTATCTGGTAAGGCTGAGCTGATGAAGGGGACATTGTGAGGGGAAGCCAGGGAAAGTGTGTGGGATCAGGGAGCCTTTCCAATCTGTCCCCAGAATTCCTCGTGACGTGAAGCTCGTGGTGAATGTGACCGCCACGTGTCGCGCAGATCCACGGAGAGTGTGGCCCATATTTCACATTAGTTTGTCGGTTTGTTGGTATATTGTTGTTGTTTTTGTTGTTGTTGTTGTTGTTGTTGTTGGTAGTGGTGGTTATTGTTATTATTATTATCATTATTATTATTATTATTATTATTATTATTATTATTATTATTATTATTATTATTATTATTTTTGTATGATGGTGCTGAAGGAATGTTCTCTCTCTCTCTCTCTCTCTCTCTCTCTCTCTCTCTCTCTCTCTCTCTCTCTCTCTCTCTCTCTCTCTTTCAACCTATCATCCTCATCCATAAATTGATCTAATCGTCTTTTAAAGCTCCCTAATGACTCGGCACTAACAACCTGATTACTTATGTACTAATTTATGGCTGAGGATGATAGGTGGAAATAGACAGGTATGTTTTATGCAGGGACCGCCACGTGTAGGCTTGATGGCTTCTTGCAGCTTCCCTTATGTTCTTATGATTAGATATTGACGCTACACCAGTGAGAAGTCAACTTGTGGCCTTTGAAAATAGATCCGATGTGAGGATTGAACGCTGAGAAATACGAGTGGTACGATTATGAACTAACACTAAGGCGAATTTCAACAGCATTGAGGATTAACAAACGACGCAAGATGAATTCCAACACCACTGGGGATTATAGGAAGTGTTAGAACATTTAGGGCATTTTCTTTATAGCCACTAACGAAAAAAATAATAACGGCGAATAATTATGAGAAACAAATGTGACGAGCCTTTTTGAAGCCGAAACGTTTCAGGCACAAATTAAATCCTAGTTATTAGACATTAGAGAGAACAGTGCTGGTGTTATAGTTAGGTTAGGTTAGATAACAGAGCTGGTGTGTTACAGTTAAGTTAGGTTAGGTTAGAGAAAAGAGCTGGTGTGTTATAGTTAAGTTAGGTTAAGTTAGAGAACAGAGCTGGTGTGTTATAATTTTCTTTTTTTATGCAAGAAGACCACTGACCAAGGGCAAAAAAAAAAAAAAAAAAAAAAAAAAAAAAAATAAAATATATATATATATATATATATATATATATATATATATATATATATATATATATATATATATATATATATATATATATATATATATATATATATATATATATATATATATATATATATATATATATATATATATATATAAAGATCCAATTAATGCTAGGTCCCATAGAGAATTCCAAATAGAAAAATCAAATAATGCAGGATGTCTTGAAACCTCCCACTTGAAAGAGTTCAAATCATAGGAAGGAGGAAATACAGAAGCAGGCAGGGAGTTCCAGAGTTTACCAGAGAAAAGGATGAATGACTGAGAATACTGGTTAGTTAACTCTTGCATTATAGAGATGGACAAAACAGGAATGAGAGAAAGAAGAAAGTCTTGTTCAGTAAGGCTTCGGGAGAAGGGGAGGCATGCATTTAGCAAGATCAGAAGAACAGTTAAGGTGAAAATAACGGTAGAAGATAGCAAGAGATGCAACATTGCGGCGATGAGAAAAAGGCTGAAGACAGTCAGTTGGAGGAGAGGAGTTGATGAGACGAAAAGCTTTTGATTCCACCCTGTATAAAATAGCGCTATGAGTAGAACCCTCCCCCTCCCCATTAAATGTGAAACATATTCCATAGATGGAAAGATAAGGCCTCTGTGCAGAGTTGGCACCGGGGGGTGGGGGGTTAGAAAAACTAGCAAACTGGCGGAGACGACCCAGAACGCCTAACTTCATATAAGCTGTTTTAGCAAGAGATGAGATATGAAGTTTCCAGTTTAGATTATAAGTAACGAACAGACCGAGGATGTTCAGTGTAGAAGGGGACAGTTGAGTGTCATTGAAGAAGAGGGAATAGTTGACCGGAAAGTTGTGTCGAGTTGATAGTTGAAGGAACTGAGTTTTTTAGGCATTGAGCAATACTAAATTTGCGTTAGGTTAGGGAATAGATCTGGTGAGTTATAGTTAGTAGACATTAGAGAGAGAGCTGAAGGTGCATTATCTCTCCCACCTGCCCTCGTCTCTTCATCTCTACATCTGTCCTTGTCTCGCCCAGGTAAAACTCAAGGCCCAGGAATGTGTTACCAATGTTGGGCCTCGCTGCCACACCGCAGGAATAATAATAATAACACCTAATTTTTTTTTTTTTTTAACAATTATGTGCGTCCACGTTGATGTGGTGATGTGCACAGCTTGTATGTAGCGCTGGATACCTTCATTAGTTCGTCCTCCGTGATGTTGCCATGGAGACGATGTGTGTGTGTGTGTGTGTCTGTGTGTGTGTGTGTGTGTGTGTGTGTGTGTGTGTGTGTGTGTGTGTGTGTCTGTGTGTGTGTGTGTTTTGTTCTGTTTACTTTAACCTTCACACAGACTAGGGTTCATAGTCACGGATGTTTTCTCTCTCTCTCTCTCTCTCTCTCTCTCTCTCTCTCTCTCTCTCTCTCTCTCTCTCTCTCTCTCTCTCTCTCTCTCTCTCTCTCTCTCTCTCTCTCTCTCATCAGGAGTTAAGTGACATTTCATACTGGCCTTGTGTTTAGATATATACGAGTATGCATGTGAGTTTGGTCCTCCCCCTCCTCCTATTCCTTTCTTCTTCTTCTTCTTCTTCTTCTTCTTCTTCTTCTTCTTCTTCTTCTTCTTCTTCTTCTTCTTCTTTTTCTTTTTCTTCGCTACAGTTGTTTACGTTTCATAAGTCTTTAAGAATAGTAGTAGTAGTAGTAGTAGTAGTAGTAGTAGTAGTAGTAGTAGTAGTAGTAGTAGTAGCAGTAGTAGCAAATACAGTAAAGAAAAAACTGATAGCAGTTGTTTAGGCCTAAGGCCTGAAATCGAGTGGAACATCGTATGCTTACTGTTAGGTTACATCTGCTAAGGTGCTGTCGTCAGTGTGACCCCTTTCAGTGTAAGTCACGGCGTGACCAACTCAAGCGGCGGTAACACCACAAACCTTAAACACCTTAAACAGTACCAGAACTTAATAGACAGGCAGACACATCGACAAACAGACAGACGCACAGACGGTAGTAGTAGTAGTAGAAGTAGTAGTAATATCTAACCTTCAACAGCACCAGAACAGACGAATCGACGAACCAGCAGACAGACAGACAGACAGACAGACAGAGGCACCCTATAAAGTGCCGGGGTGACGCAACGGCCGGGACCCCACTGGCACCCTCACTGGCACCCTGGGCTTACTAAAAGAAGTACTAGTGCCAGCAAGGTCAGGTGGAGCGGTGCCAAGGATGGGAGGGGAGGGGATAGGGGTGACAAGGCGAGAGGGGAGGGGAGCGGTGCCAAGGAGGGGGGAATATGGGGGGAAGGGTTGGAAGGCAGCGGGGAGACAATTCTATTTAGGTAATAATAATGTTAGTAGTGGAGGAGAGAGTGGGAGAGGATTGGTAGAGAAGGTGGTGGTGATGGTGGGGGTGGAGGTGGAGGTGGAGACGGGATGGTGGAAATATTAAGAGAAATGCAAGGAGATATATAAAAGAAGAAGAAGAAGAAGAAGAAGTAGTAGAAGAAGAAGAAGAAGAAGAAGAAAGAAGAAGAAAGAAGAAGAGAAGAAGAAGAAGAAGAAGAAGAAGAAGAAGAAGAAGAAGAAGAAAATTAAAAAGAAAAAAAGACAACGAAAAGAGGTTGAAGAAGAACAAGAACAAAAATAAGGAGAGAATTTAAAGGAGAAGGAACGGGAGGAAAATAACAAGAACAAAAAACAAAAGAAATAGGAAGAGGAGGAAAACAAAGGAATACAAAAGAAAGCCAAAATAGCAACAGACCTTTTGGTCCTTCCAAGGCTGTTTGGTAACTACTTGTAACTAGCTACAGGGAAGAGAGGACAGTACAGGCACAGCAGAAGGCTCCTCCCCACCCACCACTCCCTCTAGCTTGCGCTGGCATGGAAATAGTTGGGAAAAAGTACCATGCAGTATGGAAAAACCGACATGGAATTTCCATAGGAAAGGATGAAAGGAAGTTGTACTATTCACCCTACGGTGAACTCTATACGCCTATCTGAAAATGAACACAATTTATAATAAAATTGGTGTCTGTAAAATAAGAGAGTTTATTAGTGAATTTAGTAATTATTCGGACAAGAAGAGAGCTTGTTGGGGATTTGCTTTTAAATATTTGTCTATTTTGTTTTTGAATAATTCATCAGAATTGCTATTTACGATTTCTGCAGGAAGTTTATTCTATATATTTACTGTACGATTGAAGAAAAAAAATGTTTGGCCTCGAGGGATTTAACACGTTTGGGTATAATCTTGAATCTATTATTTCTTGTTAGGTTAGAATGATCAATGGTAAAATATTTATTTGCATCAAGGTTACTATATCCTTTAAAAATTTTGAACACTTCAATTAGGTTTCCTCTTATCCTGCGCTTTGTTAAACTAAATAGGTTTAGTTCCTCCAGTTGGTCCTCATACGGCTTTATTACGCAATCTTGGAATAATCTTTGTGACTCTAAGCTGCATCTTTTCTAGTTTTTCAATGTCTTTTTTTTGTAATATAGTGGCCAGAACTGTACACAGTATTCTAGATGAGGGCGCACCAGTGAGTTATATAAGGCAAGTATAATCTTTTCTGATTTAAATTCAAAGGTTCTTCCAATGAACCCTATTAATTTATTTTGCCGCCTTTACTGTTTCTGTGCAGTGTTGACTCGGCTTTAGGTCTTTTAACACAACGACACCAAGATCTTTCTCTTTATCAGCGCTTGACAGTGGCATGTTATTCATTACATGGAGGAGGAGGAATACAAAGGAATACAAAGGAAGACAAACAGCAACAGATCCTGAGGTCCTTACTTGGCTGTTTATTGAGACTATTTACTAACTACTAGTGATAGAGACAGGACAGCAAAGCAGAAGGCTCCTCCCCATCCACCCCTCCCTCCAGCCGAGGCTGGCAGGAAAAAAGGCGAAACCATGTGATATTGAAAAACCACATGGAATTTTAGTTGAGAGTGAAAAGGAAAAATGTAATCTACGTCTGACTACTAGTGTTTGTGGGGGGAGGTGTTAAAGCTTGGTAAATATAATGCTGTGTGTGCTTGTGTACGTGCATGCACAGTGTGTATGTCGAATGGGTGGTGCGGCAGCCTTGCCTGGCGCTTTCTAGGGAGGCAGCAGTCAATCAGGCCCCAGCTCCATTCAATTCACTGAGATAGCATACTTTTCCCTGTAGGGACGCCGTACGCTGGTTTCCCCTTGCAACATTGATCCATGGTACTTTAGTTCCCGATGGTGAGGAGGAGGAGGAGGAGGAGGAGGAGGGAGGAGGAGGAGGAGGAGGAGGAGGAGGAGGAGGAGGAGGAGGTGTAGAAGAAGAAGGAGGAGGAAGAAGAAGAAGAGGAAGAGGAGATCTCATTATTTTCGTCATGAGTGTGTCACGCGGAGCAACCCATGTGGCTTTATATTGGTATTTAGGGCCCTTGATGTGTGTGTGTGTGTGTGTGTGTGTGTGTGTGTGTGTGTGTGTGTGTGTGTGTGTGTGTGTGTGTGTGTGTGGTAGCCTTATCTTCACTTGGCCCCTGTCTCGTGCGTATCGGCAAGACGTGATAAAAATAATAATGATAATAACAACAACAATCTATGCATGAAAAAAATAAATAAATAAATAATCTGTTTCTTTGCTTTTTTTTCCTGTATATGTTTTTACTTATTTATTTATTTTAGATAATTAGCTGGTCAGTTAGTGAGATAGTGGTTAGATTCCAGCCCATCACCATCTGCCACTGTCTCTCCGTCAGCTACTTCAGGGTTAAACAGCACTAATTCCAGAGGCCAGATAATGTTGTTGGTAGTAGTAGTAGTAGTAGTAATAGTAGTAGTAGTAGCAGAAAATGAAGACCTAATTGAATGTTCTGTGTGTGTGTGTGTGTGTGTGTGTGTGTGTCTGTGTGTGTGTGTGTGTGTGTGTACTCCCCTGCCGGCTTCCCACCACCACCACCACCACCACCTCATCCGCAGCAAGTCTGGAAATGACATGAAAAGACGTGAAAATTAATAACGTTTTTCCCCTTATATACTCTCTCTCTCTCTCTCTCTCTCTCTCTCTCTCTCTCTCTCTCTCTCTCTCTCTCTCTCTCTCTCTCCTCTCTCTCTCTCTCTCTCTCTCTTCTCTCTCTCTCTCTCTCCTCTCTCTCTCTCTCTCTCTCTCTCTCTCTCTCTCATTCCCTGAAGCAAGTGTCAAACGCTTGGCACTTACCTATGGCGTTGAAAGTGGCGTGAGGGAGGAGGAGGAGGAGGAGGAGGAGGAGGAGGAGGAGGAGGACATAGAAGAGAATTAGAGAGAGACGAACCAGGAGGGGGGTGAAGCAAGATCTGACACAAGCTTAAGATGAGTTCGTATTGGGGGAGCGCTGGGGGGAGGCGTGGTGAGCGTGAGTTTCTTTGGATGGCGTGGTGTGTCTCGTGGAGTGACGTGATGGTGGTGGTGATGGTGGTGGTGGTGGTGGTGGAAGTGACGTGGGTGTAGAGAGAGGGAGGGAGTGAGTGGAGGGGGTTACAAAAGGTGTCTTGGCGTGTGGATGTGGGTGTGGATGCTGGTGGTGTGATGTTGAGGAGGAGGAGGTGGAGGAGGAGGAGGAGGGGGGATTACAAGAGATGTGGAGGTGGGAGGAAGGAAAAGGAGAATTGTAAAGAAAACACCTAGCAGCAACAGACCTTTAGGCTCTCACAAGGCTGTTTGGGAACTGCCTCTAACTTGGTAAAGGGTAATGAAATAGGTTAGCAGATGAGAAGGAGGAGGAGGAGGAGGAGGAGGAGAGGAAGAAGAAGAAGAAGAAGAAGAAGAAGAAGAAGAAGAAGAAGAAGAAGAAGAAGAAGAAGAAGAAGAAGAAGAAGAAGAAGAAAACAACAACAACAACAACAACAACAACAAAACAACAACAACAACAACAACAACAACAACAACAAGATGATAAAGAAAAGAAAAAAGAAAAAAAAGAAAATTAAAAAGAAGGAAAGGAAGAAGAGTAGTGGAAGAAGTAGTAGTAGTAGTAGTAGTAGTAGTAGTAGTAGTAGTAGTAGGAGGAGGAGGAGGAGGAGGAGGAGGAGGAAAGGATTAAACTGAATATCAGGATTTAATTGTAAGTTGCAGTGATAAGAAAAAAAAAAAAAAAGAAATAGAACAAGAATTGGAGTTAGTTTGGGTTATAGGTCGGGGTTGACAGTGTATCTTTTATCAGAGAAGGCAGATGACTTGGGGAATGAGTGCTGGGGTTACTAAATCTCCTTCAGCCCCATTGAGGAATAAAGATGGTTGGGGTTTGTTTGGGAGCAATGACCTAATCCTTTTATGGTCGTGATTTAAATGGGGTTGGGACTTACATAGCTGGGGTAGCAATAGTGTTGGGGATTGAAATGGGGTTTAAATCGTTGAGGAGGTGGAGAACAGCTTGGGGAGGAGACTGGTGGACTTAATTGGTCCTGTCATGTGTTTGAGGGTTGTTACGTTGTAGGGAGGTGGAGGGGGAGGGGAGGGGGAGGGGAATGGGCTGTGTATGGGGGTGGTATTGGTGATGTAAGCTTCTCCTCCTTATCACTTGACCTCGCTGGATGAGTATTGAAGGGTGGAGAGGTCAAATCTTAACTCTTATCCTTCTTTCCTTTCTTCTTTTTCTCCTCCTATTCCTCCTCCTCCTCCTCCTCTTTCAGTCCTCTACTTTGGTATCTTGTCTCTTTCAGTAGTAGTTAGTGTATGATAGTTATACAGACAGTCTAGTCAGCAGTACCTCAAGGACTGTCACTGTTTCTTCCTTGGTATTTCTTTGTGTTTGTATACCTCCTCCTGCTCCTCCTCCTCCTCCTCCCCCCTCCTCCTTCTCACTCTCCACATGACCTCACTGTCGTAGCGCCATCACTCAGTCACTACAAATCCCTCACGTTTTGCGCAGTTTCCCTTCGTTGTGATGAAAGAAAATGGGTTAATGTTGACCGACTGATAGATACCACGCGGCGGCTAGCGACCCAAGCCCAACTAGGTTAATCTGTTAAGGAAGAGGAGAGGAGGAGAAAGAGGAGGAGGAGGAGGAGGGAGGAGGAGGAGGAGGAATACAAAGGAAAACAAATAGCTACACAGACTCTTTTGATTCTGCGAGGCTGTCTTTGTAGGAGGAAGAAAAAGAAGAGGTGGAAGAGGAGGAGGAGGAGGAGGAGGAGGAGGAGGAGGAGGAGGAGGAGGAGGAGTTACATGGAGTTGCTTAGATACGAAGGCCACAACAGACCTTGCGGTTCTCACGAGGCGTCCTGACCTATGACTACTAAAGCGATAGTAGAAGAAAAGAACAGCAAAGCCAGAAGTCTCTCTCCCCACCCTCCACTCCCTCTGTCATAAGCCGTACAGGAAACAGGTCGGAAATAAAATACTTTACAGGGCCGGAGAAGTAAAAGCCGGAAGGAAATTTTATAGGAAAGAATGAAAATAGATGAAATGAGGTGTTCCCATTTCCTGGAGGCAAACAAATGTTGTTAACCGCGGACTTGAGGCAAAATATTTATCAAGACGGCGTTTAAAAGTCTCTACGGTGTTGCAGTCTATCACGTCTCGAGGAAGCCCATTCCATAGATTTATTGTACGATAGGAAAAGAAATTTTTTGATTCATGAGGACTGAAGGATTTCCCAACAATTTTGCGACCGTTTCCTCGCGTGTATTTGAAGAGTCTGTCGTGAAACTCTTACTGCAGTCCACGTTATCAATGCCTATGATGATTTTTAAACACTTGTATTAAGTCGCCTCTTAGTCTTCTTTAAGTTAATAGGAATAGATTTAATTCTTCAAGTCGCTCTTCGTATGATTTGTTCCTTATGCTCGGTATAATTTTGTTACTCTACGCTGAACTCGTTCTAATTTATCTATGCCCTTCTGGTAATAGTAATACCAAGCTTGAACGCAATATTCCAAAAGGGGACACACCAAGGAGTTATACAGAGTGAGAATCGCCTCCAGTAGCCAGTTTTCTACCATCTCAACACGTCGCCTTGGATACAGTGCGATTTTAGTTTCATCAGTGAACATTTGTCGGGGACTTTGTCGAAGGCCTTTTGAAAATCAATATATATTATATCTACCGCTTTACTTTCGTCACACTGGTTCAGAATATCATAGGAGTCTAAGCGGTTCGTCAAACAAGAGCGTTTGTTACGGAAGTCATGGTGAGTATTTTTTGAGTAAGTTGTTTTCCTCTGAGTGATTAGCATGTTTATCTCTTATAAAAGTGTTTCTAGCATTTTGCATACAACTGTAATTGCATGGTAAAGATTTACTGCGTTTTTTTTTAATCGGAGTTACGTTCGAGAGCTTCCACTCACCAGGCATTGTACCGGACTGCAGGGATTTATTGAAACAAATTCACATTAGCTTCTTTGGAAGAGGAAATGGAATGCAAAGGAATACAAAAGGAAACAGTGCAACACACTCAATTTGTTCTTACAGGGCCATTTGTGAAGGAGGAGGAGGAGGAGGACGAGGAGGAGGAGGAAGAGGAGAAACACAAACAGCTACATTCTTATTGTTCCTCACAAGGCTGTTTGTGGATGACGTTGATGAGAAGGAGGAGGAAGAGGAGGAGGAGGAGGAGGAGGAGGAGGAGGAGGAGGAGGAGGAGGAGGAGGAGGAGGAGGAATATCAAAGGAAAACAAACAGCAATAGGCCTTATTTTTATTTTTATCTTTATTTATCTCTTTATTTATTTTTTGTCCTGCCAGGTTGTTTGATGAGGAGGAAAACACGTCTGAACATGAACAGTAGGTTGGCTTCATAGGTTGACTACTGTAGATGAGCGTTGGGGGGTTGGGGGTTCGAATCCCGCTCACCCTCAGACACCAGGGGGCTCTCTTTTAGGTACCTCGCTCTTTTTTTTTTTTCTTTTTCTTCCGTCACGTGCAGCCTTCCCTTTTTTTTTTTTTTTCTCTCTCTCTCTCTCTCTCTCTCTCTCTCTCTCTCTCTCTCTCTCTCTCTCTCTCTCTCTCTCTCTCTCTCTCTCTCTCTCTCTCTCTCTCTCTCTCTCTCTCTTTTCTTTTTTTTTCCTAAGGGGGAAAAGAGATGAAGTAAAATGTTAGGGTGGAAATATAAAGCAAGAGGAAGAGGAGGAGGAGAGGAGGAGGAGGAGGAGGAGGAGATGGGAGAAGAAGAGAGGATAAGTAGGAGGAAGAATCATAGGAGGAACAAGAATAGATGGTGGAGGAGGAAGAAGGAATGTGGAAGAGGGTGAGGAGGGAGAAGGAAATGTGGAAGAGGAATATGAAGAGGAAGAAGAAGAGGAGGAAGAAAGGGAAGAAGAGGAAAAGAAACAGGTAGGGGAGGAGGAGAAAGAAGAAAATGAGAATGAGGAAGGGAAAGAAAAGTAGAAGAAAAAGAGGCGAAGAGTGATAAAGAAGAAGAAAATGAGGAGTAAGAGGAGGGGGAGGAAGAAGAAGATGAGGATGAGGAAGAGGAAGATGAGGAAGAAGGAAAAAGAAGAAGAAGAAGAAGGAGAAGAAGAAGAAGAAGAAGAAGAAGAAGAAGAAGAAGAAGAAGAAGAAGAAGAAGAAGAAGAAGAAGAAGAAGAAAAGAAGAAGAGGAGGAGAGGGAAGTAAAAACACGTATTCACTACAATGGTTTGAGATGAACTGCTTCAGGGATTATTCTGAGAGACGAAAACTCCTTCAGAAATTGTACCTTTGGCTCTCCAGATATCCATAACCAAGGCGTGGCAAAGTTTGAATGTAATATTGTGGCTCCTGAACAAATCTGGTCCTTGACTGCTGAGCTCCCGCTAAGTCCTCCCATGACAGGGCTCAGCTTTCTTGAACGTTTTGGTGCCTAAGTATTTTGGAAGGGGAGATGTTTTTGGATCTTAACTTCTATCTCTCCTTTCTACTTCTGTTCCTCCTCTTCCTCCTCCATAAACAGTCGTGTAAGGACCAATGGATGTGTTGCTGTTTGGTTTTTCTTTTGCAGTCCTTTATAATATTTCTTCTCCTCCTCCTCCTCCTCTTCGATTCAGATACGAGGAAGCTAAACACTTTTTTTTTTTTTTAATAGAATCGTCAACATTTGGAATTCTCTCCCAGCACAAGTTGTAAATAGCCCAACACGGTAGAAACATTTCTGCATAGATTATATAAACATTTCACATCAGTCTCTTAACTAAAATACTTCGCTCCTGTGTTTTTTTTTTTTCTTCTTTAAAGTAAATAGTATCAGATAGAGGTAACATACTTCTCTTTCAGTTCCTTCACTGCTCCTCCAAGTTGCGCGGTGTTTTCATCCTTTCACCTTGCTGTCCTTTTGCCTCTAACTCACGAATCTGTTGTGATAGTATAGTCACACAGACAGCCTCGTTAGGCCCTGCAGGACTGTTGCTGTCGGTTTTTCCTTTACAGTATATTCCTCCTCCTCCTCCTCCTCCTCCTCCTCCTCTCCTCCTCCTCCTCCTCCTCCTCCTCCTCCTCCTCCTCTTCCTCCAAATTTCGACAACTTAAAACACGCTCCAATGTATATTAGTAGAATTTTTTTTAAGGATTTCAGGGGTGTTTTCATGATTCTAGCGACGCCTGAACAGAATCTAAATCGTCAGTAGAAAACAAAGAAAGACCACCTACGAGAACCTGCCTAATCCTGTCTGTGACCTCTGGAAGGGATTAAGAACACGGATCTCTAAAACACATGAAAAAAAAGAGAAGGAAAAAAATAATTAGAATCACGAAGGAGTCAGATGAGCATTCTCCTTCGTTTCCAGTTCTTGAGTCTTCTCTTACCTACCTCCTACCTTGCCCCAGCCCCTCATCACCCCATCCTGCCATCCTCCCACTTACCCATCGCCCACACAGCTCCTTGTTTGTTACCTGCTTTTTACTTGTTCCTTAGTCTTCCCTTACTTAACTCCTCCCATTCCCCCACCCTCCCATCCTCCTCCTCCTCCTCCTCCCATTACCTAGAACACTTCTTAATTGTTTGTTACCAGCTCGTTACCTGTGTGTTATCTGCCACGCGCCTCTCAGGTAGCAGAGGAGGCAGTCAGCTGAGCACACTCGTTAACCTGCACCCACGCACATCTTCTCCTTTCCTGACTCGTGCTGACACCTACCGGACACACACGCTTTGATATACGTACACATACGAGTACACACAGGCTTCTATACACACATGCGTACATAGTGTGAAGTGGATTTTTTCGTATATGTGAGTAAAGAATGTTTAGCAGTGCAGTATACATACATACGTACATACATACATACATACATACATACAAAAGTACGTGCACACACATTTTTATTGACCGCACAACATCATATTTATGAAGAGCAGATATTTGTCAATAGTCCACACATATGTAATAAGTACTTTGCAATACTGTGTGGTGCAAGATCCCAAATAAAAGTGGTAAAAGGACATAAATATGGCCCATAACAACCTTGGTAAAACAGCTTGATAAACTGAAGTATTGGTTTAAGAACACACCGGGAAAAAAGTAATAAATAAATAAAACAAAACTTGAAACTCCTACGTTAATTAAAAAGACTGGCTAAAAATACTCTGGTCAAACGAAAAAATGTATTCTGATTAAGATTGAAATACACTGTGCAAAGAACAGATGAAAGAGAGAGCCGGTAAACACAGCAGACATAGCAGTAGTAGTAAGAAGTAATAGTAGTAGTAGTAGTAGTAGTAGTAGTAGTAGTTTTAGTAGTAGCAGTAGTTTATTGACAAAAGATTAGAAGCCCATAAATAATACATAAAGGTTACATCGCTACATACAAACATACATATTGTTTATCGTTTACTGGTAATAGTTATACATTAATTTTAAGAAGTGATTATTTCATTATATAATAAAATATGAATAAATAAATAAATTCTAATGACCAGTAAAAAAGGAGACACACACACACACACACACACACACACACTACACACACACACACACACACATGTACATTCCAGGCGGTATAATTATCTCCCATTTCCAGCATTCCTCTTCACTCCACGCCGCGTGCCTTACCTCGCGCATCTCGCGGGAATGTGGCGGCGACAGTAGCGCCTAATTATTGCAGCCGTGGTGTATATGATTGTGTTTCCCCCCTTGACTGGGTGCTCACTCAAACACACACACACACACACACACACACACACACACACACACACACACACACACACACACACACACACACACACACACACACACACACACACACACACAGAAAGAGAGAGAGAGAGAGAGAGAGAGAGAGAGAGAGAGAGAGAGAGAGAGAGAGAGAGAGAGAGAGAGAGAGAGAGTAAACTGAGACATATGTACTCACATACATACATACACACACAATAAAAGGAAAAATACGTACACAGTAAAAGAAGACACACATACTTAACTATCTACACACACACACACACACACACACACACACACACACACACACACACACACACACACACACACACTCTAGTTATCATAGCTATCAGTAGTGTGTTTTCATTATAATCTAAAGGGTACGAGTTTGTATAAATCTGCCTTCTTGTTTTGGCAAATCGTGTTGTTTGCTTCGCTCAGTTTTTTTTTTTTTTTTCTCTCTCTCTCTCTCTCGACCATGTCTGTGAAGTTTAAAGCATTCTTGTATGTGTGGCAAGGTTGTATGTATAAAACTTAAACATTCACGTCTTTTTCTGTACCTAACTTCTCGCCTCTAAAGTTTCCACGAGCACGGTAAAATCTTATCACCTTGAAAACTCTTGTCTCCACCACCCACTCCTGTCTTGAAACACTCGCACCGCTCCATCTACTCCTGCGTGTTGCCGAGGCTTTTACAGAATGGCAAGTAGAAGTGTTTTTGAGAAGCTGTCAGCGGCTAGAGTGCTGGAATAAGAAGCTGAGAGGAGCGCGAGGATACAACCTAAACTTTCCTCTATTCATGTTTTGTATTTGATTATTTTACGCAGCAGAAAGTATGTACTCCATCCTCTCCCCCTTACCTCTCCTGCCATAGCCGGGTACGTGAGGCAGTGTGTGGAGGAAGGACTCGTGTTACAAAGCGCGGACTGTTACACAATTCACCACGTGCTTTGCCCTGATGGTAGTGTTGGTGTTGTGGCGATAAACACGGTATTACTCTTTGCGGCGTCAGATTCAGTCAATGGAGATGTTTATGGGTTCAGTCCATCACTTGTCTAGTTTGTTACTTAACCGGTTGAATTGCCAATAGAAGTACGACAGTTGTGACTTTATTTGAGTAACCCCAAAGAATTCCCTATAAAAACATACGCTACAAGACTTGAACTACTCA